>NW_008617194.1:0-28185 GCF_000691845.1 Merops nubicus | reverse complement strand
CAGACCCAGTGGGGAATGCTCAGCCACGTGCAAACCCACGAACCCCAAACTCCCCAAAGAGGATTAACACAGGTCTGCCTATTTCTTTTGTCACTTCCCATGTTGGACATTTCCCCACGCCTCGTGGAGCTCACAGAGAGCTGGAGCCTGAATCCTCAGCTAATAAATTAGCATTTATCTCAATTAAGCAATCTTTTCCTTTGGTGTCTGTAAACTACCTATCGTGGTCCTGGTCCAGCACGGGGCATCCTTGGCCCAGCCCCAACACCAGTGATTAACAGCAGTAAATATTAATGCTAGGAGGGAGATGAAACAGGACCACAACCCTTTATCTTGGAGCAGGCAGCTGAGGGCTGCAAAAGTGGTGTCAGTGTTAGGAAGGGATATTAAGAGGACTCCCCCTCCTCCCTGCACACCCACCTCCCCCAAGACCCCCCCGTCCCATACCCCACAAGGTTAACTGCTGTGGGCTGGGGGCACAGGCTGGATCCTGGTTGCCTGGAGGCAGTTGTTGGCTCGGTGAACGTGATCTGTCTGCAGCAGGAAATATAATCTCAGGGGGAGGGATGGGAGCTCCTCACGGAAGCCATGAACTCATTCACAATCCAGACATGCCCCAGGAGGTGGTTTTCAGGTGACCTGGTTTGCCCTCTGTTGTTCTACATCCATCCCCGCGGCACTATTTCACAGGGAGAAAAAAAAAACCATAAAAACCTAAAAAAAAAAAAAGGACATTCAAATATGACTAATGGAAGACAAAATGTTGCTTTCGGCTGCCAGTTGGCAGCTTTCACCCTGGTGGTGGGTAGGTGGTTAAAGAAGTAGAAAGCAAATATTTGGCTTCTGAAAGCGCTCTTACCGCACCTTTTTTTTGTGTGTTTATATTTAAATAAGCTGCTGGCTGAATGGGTGATTAATTCCAGAGAGCTGGGTATGTATGAGTGTAAAAAAGGTCATTTTGTGTTCAAGCAAGCTTGTTCATGCAAAGCTGATGCTCTGCTGATTGGCAAAAGTGATTTTCTCTATTGACATGGAGAGGGTCAAACATTTTTACGTGGAGTGAGCTATTGGCAGTGGGTTTTTTTTAAGGGAGGAAAAAGAAAGATGAACTCTAGTGAACTCTAAAATGCTTCTGTAATGAAATTAATTATATGACCTTTCTTATCCTTGTTTTATCATAGAATGCTTGGGTGGGAAAGGACCTCCAAAGGTCATCTAGTCCAACCCCCCTGCTATAAGCAGGGACACCTCCAGCTAGACCAAGCTGCTCAGAGCCTCATGCCTAAATCTAAGCTGACAATAGAGAGAGGGAGGAAAACAAAAATATCTATCAAATAGGTGCAAGTATGTCCCAAATCAGAAGTTACAACCAGACCCTGCTGCTGGTGCATGGAGCCTTTGGACATAGAAGTCCATGACCAAGCTGGGAGATGTTCACATGTTATTGACAGTCCTGGTCCTCATCCAGGCTGAGGTCTCTCCCTTTTAGCAGGAGAGTCTGACAGACACATTGCTTACCTTGTGACCAAAAATAGCTCTTCTAAAGTCCTAAGAAAATCAGTTTTTGTTCTGAGCTTCTGAATGCTGCTCTGTACTCGCTGCATGAGTGTGAGCTCACGGGGTGAGCTCCTCTCCTTAATCCTTAAATGTTTAAACCCTTGTAGAGAAGAATGAAGTTGCTGTAAAGTGTGTGAAGTGTCGAGCTGCAGGATGTCAAACCTGGGAATTTTGAATGCTCGGTTTGCTCTCAAGCTAGGCATGAAGCAGGGACACTGGGAATTTGGATTCAGGTCTCAATTTTAAAAGCTCTCAAGGAAAAAAGTACTGATGCAGTAAATCATCCTGGCATTGGGCCGTGCCTAAGAAAGGGCTTTACCCACAGTCCTCACTGAGCCTGAAGAATGTAGGTGTTTCCACACAGCAAGTGGGGTAAGAGGCAGTTGCCTTTTTCAGGGTCTGAACAAAATTTTGTCTTGGAAAGGTGAAATTTAGCAGGAATCTGTGCAGACGAAGGGAAACAAAACCTACACCAAACAGGAGCCTGACAACAGGAATTCTGGGGGCTTTAGAAAACCCTTTTTTTTCACCCTGCTTCATCCTACAGTTTGGAGCTGTGCACAACAATAATGAGAGAAAACGAATGCTCTGAACTTCCTGAATGTCAGGAACCATGGTCAGAGGTACAAGCTGATTGTTTGACCTTCAAACCAATCACTTCATCCTTGTGCCAGACTAGAAGAAATCCCCCATGGTCCCTGGTACTAAGGGAAGGGGATCTGCTCACTACTGCAGGTAGGATTGACAGGGTTGGGTTGCTGTGGCCTCATGTACCCTCTTCAAATAAAGTGGTGCTGTTTCTTAGAGCAGGAGGTGTGCACCAGTCCCAGAACTCTTCAGCTGGTTAGTTTGGTTTGCAGCCTGGTTTTCAGATATGCTTTTTACAGAAAATACCACTATGAGACATGCAGGAATCTCTATTCATGGAGTTTATCCAGCCACTGGCACTGGCACAGCTAAGACATGACTCTTGTCTTGAATTCCTGATAACAGACAGCTACTGAGAAAATACAAGGTTTTAGGTGATGTGGTTTGCTAATGAAAACCACATAGGTGTTAACAAACACCAGGAAAGACCTAAAGCTCAGCCAGGACAAGTCTTATATTAGATGAAATGGCAGCAGCATCAGTCAGTTGCTATCTACCCAACCATTTAGCTTCTAAATCTATATTACGTGAGAGAAACTTGTATTTTGACATCATCTTCACACATGCAAATGTGCCAGGCTCTCGCATGTAAAGCAGACTGTGGAGTGTGGTAAAACCACACTTCTGTCTGAGTGGTTGCAGATAAGATGATGCTAGATACACTTGAAGGACTGGAAATGATAAAACCACTCCACAGACAGGATCTTTGGTACTCAGCTCTTGTCAGCAGACTCTCAAGGCATCAGATGTGTGCAAAAATATCTTTGACAGGAAAAGCAAGAGCCTCCACAACTTTTGTTGTTTTTTTTTTTTTAACATTTCACAGGCACACCTGACCTCTCAGCAGGGGTGATCCTCTATGTTTGCATTATTTTATAATGTATTTTATGGAAGTGAAGCTTTCTTTCTTTCTTTCTTTTTTTTTTTTTTTTAATTTACAGGCATTAAATTGTTTTCTTACTGTAGTTCTTTGAATGTTAATTCTAGTTTTGACTTCCAAGGTTTTGTTTCTGTTTTCAGCTAGGGGAAAAAGCACTTAGGAAGTCTGCTAAATTCAGGTATAATTGACTGTTGCTACAAGCTAAGGTTTTCAAAGTACTGACTTGTTAGCTGAGCTTCAGAGTGGACACTTGATGTGGTAAAAGAGTAAGATCAAACAAACCCAAAATCCTTCCTCAGGTTACCCAGAACTCCCTTGCCCTACTCCTTCCACCAACTCGATGAATTAATTTTGTTTTAAAAATATATATCTCCTGATCTTAATAGAGAAAAGAACTACTGAACAAAAAAAATCAATTTTTAAGAGTAAGTTATTCTAAGAACACACTAAGTTAAATCCTGACTAGCTTGTGTTATCTCATAGACTCTCATCAGTAGTGTTAGTGAGCTAATATTAAGTCATTTTAATATACAGAATGTTAAGTGTGGAGTAGATTGGCATGAGAGGATTTCAGCATCAAAGTTTGTTCTTTTCTCCTCTTCCCAGTAAAAACAAAACCCAGTAAGTTTTCCAATTTGCTCACAACCTTTGGAATGATTTCTGTAATCAGGAATAAGCAAACCTCTCAGCCTTAACCTTCCAGAACATTGCCACAAGAAGAGCTGCGCAGAGACTACATTGCCTGGCTTGTTTCTGCTTATTTTGGGGTGGACTCCTTTGATGCTTGATGAAGACAGAGATCTGAATTTGAAAGAGCTAAATGCTCTTTGCTGTGAAAACACTGAGCCAACCTTGTCTAGCAACCTTTGACATAGAAAGAGGGCTGGTAATTGCCACTTTCATTTCTAAAGCTTGTCAGTGACAGAGCAAATTATTACTTGATAGGATCTACTTTTAGATCTCACTGTGAAAGGCAGACGATTTCAGAGAATAAACCAATTTTCTTCTCCTGTATTTGTGGTTTACGTCCCACCCCCACCCTGGATGTCTAATTATGTTAGAGAAATGTGTGTAAATATGAGCCCTACCCTTCCATAATCCTACTCCTACCTTACTTGTTTATACAGAGGTTAATGAGCTCAGTCTATTTACCATATTACTTAAAGTAAATGTTTTTAATGCTCTGTGCAACTTCACGGTCTTTAACCAGGACTGAAAAGTCAAGGAATTAGGAAATGATCATCTCTGATGGGTCTGGGTTCAATAACAGAGACTTTTAACCTATGAGCAGAAACGGCAGTAAACAGATTTGCAGGAAAACAGATTTGCAGAAATATTTGATTTGTTTTTTTCCAGGAGCATTAATTTTCATTTTTTATCCTGTTTATCCTTCTGTGTTTTTGCTTTGGAGAGGAGACTCATGCATTATCATTCAGAATGCCACAAAATTCAATTAAGGGCTGGCTGCAGCATCCCTTCTTGCTTTGCAGATGATTTACCTCCGTTGAGGAAACAGGATGGCTTTTTCCATCACAAAACATGGGTGCTCAGTTTAACAGAGCAGTCTTAAGCTCCACAAGCCACTATTAAACAACAAAGAAACATTAATAAAATGTCTCGAGGGGTGACATCCTTTAGCCAGGGGTATAATTATCCCTTCAATGTTTTAGGGATGAGGATGGAAAGCTGTGTAACATCTCAAGTGGTGCAATTCCACCTCCAGCAGTCCCTGCTCACTCCTCCAGCCGGATCCAAACCACCTGACAACTTGGTTGCCTTCCAGTCAAGCATCACTCTTCTGCTGTCAGCACTTTGGCCACCTTTACCTCTGAGGCATACAGGCACCTGTCAGCCTGGTGGGAGCAGTCCATCTCTAGTTAGAGGATGAAATGTTGACTCTGGTCTTCTGACATCATTAACATTATTCTTCCTGTTTATATTTTGATTTATTTTTCAAGCTGATCAGAAGTTTCCAAGAGAAGCTTTTATTTCCCTGTGTAGAAAACGTAAGATATCTTAAAGCATACTAAAAAGTTCTCCACTTTCCCCCTCTCCCTCAACATTCCATCAGAATTTCCAGCCTTCACCAGCATAATGCATAGTCAGGTTTTTAATTCTTTACTTCATGACACGAGGGAGTGAGGCACAGATTATGTGTTCTATTTAAAAACGCTTTGACACATTCTGTTGAAGGCAAGACAATTCTCTTGAAGTATTATAATGATTTACTTGAGGTAAATCAGCAAATAACTCATGTTGCCCCATAGGACCACTCAGCTAAGCGTGTGTTTTATATATACAGAGCCCTATAGCTTCAGCAATTGGCACATTTCCTTCGAGTCACTGCAGAGATTACACAATAAGAGATATTTAGAGAGATGCTGCTGGTGGTGTCTGAGCCCCCAGGCTTTGTTCAGGCAGCTCCAATCTGAATGGATCATCTTCATCCTAAAAGGAAAAAAAAAAAAAAAACCCCAAAGCTCTGGAGTGCAATGGGAAATGTTCTCTATTAATGGCAACATGACTGTAATTGCCAAGCTGTGTTATGCTGGGTGGTTGTATGCAGCAGAAGGTGATTTAACTCACCAGAATTTTGCTTTGCTTCCTTCCCTCAGGTTAAAAGTCTGATCAGATGCCTGCTCTCCATGCAAAGTCATAGAGTGGCTGCAGCAAGAGCCTCCCGAACACGAGCCAGTGTCAGGCAGTTGGCAGCTCCAACAAGCTCCTGCTGCTGGGGGAGGCAAAGAGTGGGGCTGTGGTTCCCCACCTGAGATCCCAGCAGCAGTTCTCAGACTCCTCCCTGAATTTCCCACTCTTCTGCCTCCTGCTCCCCCAAGGAAGGTGGCAAGCACAACTGCACCAGGACCACTCTCCCCATGGTGGTCCCTAGGGGTTATCACACCCAGCCCCCAAGGCCCCTTGGCCATAAAGTGCCTGAAGGAGGTCTTCTGAAGGGGACTACTTCTTCTGCCTGCCCCCAAATAAGTCTTTCCTGCTCTGGTTTGAGATGGTGAGCATGTTGGACAAATTCAACTTGCTCTAGGTCTGAAAGTAGCATTTTTAGGAGTAGGTGTATTCATAAGCAAGGGATAAGTCTGAGCCACTTGCCAGCTTTACCAGTGGATTAGAATTAAAGAGTAAGGCCATTTTTTTTCCCCCAGCATAAGTATCAAGCTAGAAATTCATGGCTCCTTTCAGAAGTGATCCAATTCCTCAGTATTCCACATGGGAACAGTTGGGCAGGTGTTTTCCCCTGTGAGCAGTTAAAGGCTAAGAGAGGTCTTCAGCAGCACACACGTTCAGACTCTCTCCCTCTCTTCATCAGGTTCCTCAGCAGAGAATTCAAAGGCTACTTTTCAAGGCTTTCCTCTCAGATGTGTCCAAAGCATCAATTTGTGACTTTTTGGGGTGGATTAACATCCCTCGATTGAACCTGATAAAATTTTTCTGATAGAAACTTGATTTCTGCTTTAGATTTTTTACCAAGAGCATCCCTGACCATTTCTCCACACTCTTTAAGTCTTTCAGTGGGATTCAGTGAATCTCATCAGTTATTGGCAATTGGTGATGCTGTTAACAGCAGTTCCTGGTGTTCCAGACAAAGGTAAAGTGATGCCAGGACGTGACCTGTGCAGGCTGAATCATTTTTGAAAGGAGACCTGACATTTTCAATGATTCTTTAGCTACTTGCCATTTCTCTGGAGAAATTCCTGTATAAGACCTGGCATACCTGAGCTGAGTACATCAGCTCTGGCTAATGCCTCCTGAAATGACAGGTTTCAGAATAATTCTGTGTTACATATTTGGATAACTGCTTCTCAAGCTGTTTGTCTTTGAGAAATGATAATGAAAAGCAATTGATTTTTAAAAGAATGAAGAAAAGGAAAGAACACATGTCTGAGTGAAGATTTTAGTGGTTTGGGACTTGGAAGTAAAGCTGATTGCCAAAGTTACTGGATAACATAAATTCTATTTCAATTTCTTTGCAATTTTGAAGCTAATACAACTCCATTGAAAGTTCCTAATGTTATTTTTCCTCTCTTAACCTAATTAACAAACTGAAAATTTATGTAGTCCTAAATGGAATTACTTTCTCCTAAGCACTGCAGAGGGAGTTATTGCTCATGTACCAATTAAAGCACAGGTATGGATGCTGCTGCCTCACTCCAGCTGCAGCACCTGAATTCTCTTCACAGGAACAACACATGGAAATTGTCCTGTCTGAGGCCAGGCTTCCTTAATTTGCAAGCTGCTAACATCAACTATTGATAGCATCACCCTGTCTCCATTATTAGTATTTTAAATGTTGATTTGGAGTTGTTAATTTTCACCTATTTACCTGCTGAGCATTTAAAAAAAGCTTGGATATAGCTCAAAAATTTGCTATATTTTTAGAAAAAAATAAAAAAAAAAAATAAAAAAAAAAAAAACAAATCCCACTCCTGACCCCTTAGTTTTCTTTTCAGAAAAGTCTTCAAGAACTCTTTTGATTATTAAAAACAAAAGAAATTGCTTAATAGCCGAGAAAGGAATAATTTCTTTTTTCTTCATGAAAAAAACAATTTCTTTTTTCTTCATGATTTTTCCATGATGGATTTTTCAACAGGGTTGCATTAAAACAGGATTGCTTGTTAACAAGATCCTGCTGTTGCTTTTAGAGTGGCATTCTAGGGTATTACCAGGACTGTGCCAATAGCTTCAGATGCAGTTAGTTTCTCAAAAAAACCCCAGATTTAACACATTTCCAAACAGAAAAAAGAAGTGTGGTTTATTTTGTGGCTTAAATCTGTTTTATCGTGATACCGCTTCCAAAATACTGAAGGCATAAAATGGTTTATGGTCCAAAAGATAAACTAGCACAAGCCACTATGCTGGGATATAGGGAAGGATCTGAGAAAGTGCTAAAAGCATTATTACAGCTACAGAATGGGCTCTTAAATCTTTTATGCAACTTGATCGGTTCCCACTGGAACCACACTGAATTGTTTTCATAAACAAACCCAAAGCTGGTGTGCAAAGTGTTTCTGGGCTATAACAGATTGCTTCTGTGTTTTAGAGGGGTTTGTGTTAAACATTAAACTACAGCTGGTCCCATGAAACCTCCTTTTCCTAGTGTGCCATCTTTCCTGGTGATCACCCAAGCAGTTGTGTTTGTAGGGCACCAAAGCACCACCAGTCTCTCCACCCTCCGTGGCAGTGCCACAGCCCCCAGCCAGGCTGGCAGGAGCAGCCCAGCGACCTCGTGCTCTCTGAAGGAAGAGAATTTGCCCATGGCAAGAAGATTAAGGAGGTGATTTGTCTCCCACCCTTTTCTTTTTGATGAGAAGAAGCAGTAGAGTGGTACCTTCCATCTTTATCTGCTCCACCACTACAACCCTAAAAGCTTCTGTACCTTGAACTGTCTTTTGCATGTAGAAAAATCTCTCAGACCCCTGGCTCATGGCTCAGTAGTGTCAGCCCAAGCTGGTAAATGGGGTTGGGTTTGTCTACTTTCAGTAGAACAATTAAACCTCCCACTCAACCATGCTCTTCCAGCCCATTGTTTAAATGGAGTGCTCTCCAGAAGGTCAGGCTAGGGCAGAGAGCTGCACTGGCTACAGCTCAGCAGTTTGCCAAGCACAGGATTCTATGTCCTGCAGGCTCCAGCCCCCAAACTGTTGTCCCCCCTGCAAATCTTCATGCTAGCGTTGCACTCACCCTCCTTCCCAGCCCCCAGAGAAAAGGTATTTAGAATTGTCTGAACTATTCTGAGGGTTGGGTTGAAGCTCAGACTGTGTGCTCCCAAATAAAATATAATCTGTTTTATGAAAATCTCTAAACACCACTGTTAATGTAAAAAGAAAAAAAGAAAATTCAGGTGCCTTTGTGAAGATGTGCTTGGGAGAGGGGTGTGGGAAGGAAAAACACACAAAGGTGGTTTCAGAATTAACTGCTTCTTTTAAAAGGAGCTTTTGGAGGATCTGTAGTAGGCTAAGACATGACCATCCAGACCCTAAATATTGAAGCAAAACATTTGGTAAGTGAACAAAACATTCTAAGGGCTGTACAAGACAGAATGAAAATCTGGGCAGTATAATGATGTGTTTTATAATTCTGAATTAGTGACAGAAACGTCAAAAGGGAAAATTAATGTAGTTATCTTTTAAGGGCACTGATGAGATTTGACCTTGTCCTTAATTTAGAGGCAAGTATTCTGTTGAAGTCCTATGAGTCAAAATGTTCAGCTCTGCTCCAGGTAAGGCAAAGCCACAGGCAACTCACCGTTGTAGGGGAAGTGTTTTAGTCTAGGGGCTAGGAGAATTAAGCCCATATCTTTTTTTTTTCCAAAAAAAAGCATAAAAATATATCTGTGTACTATATACCACTCAGCACACAGATGGTAGTTCCTCAGAGAACAGGAGGTGAACAAATGGAAAGGTCTGCAATTTTGGGGAGAATGTCTGTATAAGCTCTGAATGAATCCAACCTTGGAGTGGCAATGATCTCAGTATAGTAGCAGCAAATCATTTGTCCCAGAATGTTTAAGTTTCTTAGCCTAAAGCAGAAATAACGTTTTAGAATTACCCAGCCTCCACCCCTGAAGTGCCTCCAGGCTGTTCTCTTGGCCAGAGTGTGCCAACAGCTTGGAGAGAGGGAGATGAAGCAAACATCAATGGTCTAGTGCAGGAGGATCAGCTGAGAGTGAGGTCCTGCTGTGTCAGGATCCAGATGTACATGTAGTAACCACTGTTTTCCTCTGAGCCTCCTACTGCTTGAGCACAAAGGATCATTGTCTGTGTCTTGCAGAGGAATCAAGAGATTTGCTTTAAATCTCAGGTGAACTTGTTGCACAGTCAGAAACTCAGTCTGAAGGCCTATAAGCTGAGCTTCAGCTGCCTAAAAAGCAGAGACAACCAGAGCAAGGCAGTGGATGTAGCAGAGGACTTGCAAAAGAGCTACACTGAACGAACTGGCAGCTGAAGGAGACTCTAGAGTGATGTTTATTTGTGCAGCTGAGTCCCAGCCCTGCCTTCAGACCTTCTACTTTTCCCTCAACAGATGGACAGCAACAGGGAGATGATGGTTTCAAACCCAGCTTCACGTGTTGACAGGTTACAGATACAACCTCTATTCCTGTAGGACTGATCCAATTGTTCTGCTCCTTTGCTGAACACGGCAAAAATCTGCAGGAACTTGGAGACAAAACAGATTTACACAAAGTAAATGAAGAGGATTTAATTGCAAGCCATGCAAAAGTGCATTGTTGCTGTCTCCTGTCATAGCTAGGAAGGATATCATCCTGAGAAAATGAAAGAAGTCAAATTTGTTGCCCCACAGCCAAAATGAAAAGCCATATAGTTTCCTGGAGGAGTGGAGAGCAAAGTGGGAGGGAATGAAAGTGGATATATTTCCATTCCATGTGTCCCTGCACATGGACAAGGTGTCATTTAAAGAGCTACGGTGTTGCTGAAGCTGGGGGATGCTTTTGTTAATGTCTGTTGAGAATCACTGTTAGATAATTCATACCCCAGCGTAGAGAAATGTCAGAGAGCCCCAGCAAAATATCACTTGGAAATATCTGTCATTACAGATGGTGTAAATTATACCACACAGCACAGACTGTGTTTTCTCCTACAGCATTTTGCAGGTTGTGTATGTAAGAAATTCCTGCTTTAGAACTAGGAAATGGATCCTGAATTAATTTCCTAGTGTGAAGTCAGTAGATATAAAGCTAATCATTGAGCCTTTGCTCAACACGACTTTCTCTGGGTGCCAAACCAGACCTTAAACCAGGGCAGGCTAAAATCTGCCAGTTCTGATATGACATCATAGACATCACAGAAAAACAAACAAAAACTGAATTAACGGATATTTTGGTCAGTGTTCTGCAGGGTCAGCTGAGAGCTTCTTACATAGACAGATGTGCTGATTTAGGTTAAGTACATTTAGCTGTGGCTTCGTTGTGAAAAAAAGGGATCTGCATGGCAGCTGCAGAAAGTGTCACCTAGCCAGCAAAGCCCAAGCAGTTGAAAGGCTTTTCTTTTTGAGGACACCACACATATTGAAAAGCACCTTGCTAAATCTGTTCTACCCTTCACAGCCTCCTCAGACTCATTCCGTTTTCCTTACGGACCTCTCTGTCACCTAGCCAGCAAAGCCCAAGCAGTTGAAAGGCTTTTCTTTTTGAGGACACCACACATATTGTAAAGTATCTTGCAAAATCTGTTCTACCCTTCATAGCCTTCTAAAGACTCATTCTGTTTTCCTTATGGACCTCTCTCCTGCTTCCCTACCACCTTGAGGATTCTGGTTCACCTCTGCTGCATCAGTTCTATCCATGAAGGTGCAAGGCTGCCTTCAGCACAATGTCTCTCTTGTCTTCCTCAACTGACTCCCTGATATGTTCACTCACAGTGATGCTTCATGTCTACTTTGATTGTCTCCTGGTCAGAAGCAGTTTCATCCACATCCCTGTGAATGTAACAGCTCTCACCAGCTTTGAAACAGCCCTTAGAAGAGGAAGAACAATGTAACATAGTTAAAAAGGTAATAGAAAAAATTCAGTTGACTTTTGCACGTGTAGCTCCTGAAAAGTGAGGAAGGTGAGAAAAAGTTTGAGCCAGTCCTTAGTCTGCTACAGAAATTAACTTCAATGAGAAGAATAATGTTGCTTACAAAACCAGGAAGCTGCTCTGCATAGGAAATAGAGCATGAAAAGGATTTGTGCTGTGATGTTGAGATTAGAGAGAACAAGCAACATGAATTAGCAAGTGGAATGCAAATATTGTACATTCAAGTGCAACTTCAGCATTAATACCAGAGATGTGAGTGCACAAGTTGGAGAGCCTCTAATACCCAAACTGCTGCTCTCTGCTGACTGGAGCTCATGCAGAGTGGCTTAGGTGGCCCCAGCCTCCCTTGACCTCGAGTTGAGGTTTTCTCCTTATTTTTCTTTAGCAGTTTTTATTACATGAAATTAGAGATTTCATTTCTGCATTTGGGATAGTGACTTACTGGCGAGAACATGTGAAGGTTGACACATTTGGCTTCGGAGAGAGACAGCAGGAACTAACCAAAGATAACATGTAGGTCCTTTAGGGAGTACTGGAGGGAAGAAAAGCAGCTTTGTGATAAAGGGAGTGTAGTAAGCAAAGCTCTGCTGGCCAAGTGGATCAGTAACCAGAGATTGCAGCCTCAGCCTTTTGAACTTCTTGTTGCACCTCCTCACGGGATGAAGTAACTGGGCAGCATTTCATAAAAATGAGTTTTTCTAATGCACCATTATTTAATTTCAAGGCCCTCTTGCCCCTGAATATGGAGCTCAGAGTTGGATGTGTAATGCTGCACTTAAAATAAAGAAACTATTTAAATGCTTTACTGAATGAAGACCAGGGGATACTAAAATCTTGCTGTAGTTGGAAGGGTTGAACTAGGAACAGCCTGATAAGAGACAAGAAAAAATAGCTGTTGGGTTTTTTTTCTGTAAAAAACATTTTTACAAGTTTTACAAGTTTTATGGGCTTGGGGGAGAAGTATTTCAAAATAAGAAGAAATGTTAAGCAAGTTTTCTTTAATTCTTCAAGAACTGAGTCTATGTTGTTAAAGGAAAGGCTCTAGGTCTAAGCTTGTCAGTGCCTAGACAAGCCCTTTGGTAAATTTAAGGTCAGTTGGTTGATCCTTGTTGCCTCCTTGTTACCAAGCTCTCTGCTTGTCTTGATTTGTGAGCTCCAGACTTGAATATAGAAATGACAGGCTTAGTGCTCATGCCATATTATTCTTCAATATCTTTCTTCATTTCCAGGTTTAATGCCATAGAAGTTGTCTTCTCTCCTCCTCACTACCTGCCCTTCTCCCTGTAATGGTGTAGTTGCGTTGCAGTGACTGCACTTGACTCAACTACCTTCTGTGGGCATTACTCTTCCCTACTTGACCCAAAAATAAATCTCAGGACCTCATATTTGGACATATTTAATCACTTTTCCATAAGGAAATTAATTCCTTCCTTGTACCAGAAAGCTGACTGCTGTTTCCCTCTTGAATGCTTTTTTTTTTTTGGCAGAGAAGGAATGAAGTGGGTGATTTGGTTTTTCTAAAACAATAAACTCAAACCCCCAAAATACAGTCCCAGTGCAGAGGGGCAAGGCTGTCATTTTTCTCAGTAACAAATATAGCAACATGTATCAAAATCCAATACATTAATCAGGCCTTTTACAGGATAAGACAGGGCTCAGAAATGATTTTCTGTTTAAGTACATAAGATCAAACATGTTTGTCATTTTAGCCTTCTCTTTATTCTATCTGATTTCAAAATCTTCAGACAGGCTCTCTTTAGATGTCATTGCTTCAAGCTTCTGCTTTTATCACATTAGCCACTCTTCATAAGCTTTTACACATCAAAATGTCTTTAGATACATTGTTGAAGAGTACTTGTGAAGACTTCAATGAAAACTTAGAGCATCTGTGCCTGAAACTTTATACAAACACACTTAAGACGAAAAAAAACCACCAAAACCAAACTAAAAACCCAAACAAAAATCCAAAATGCTGCTTTCTTATGTTTTTTTCAAGAAGGAGGAATTAGCCACTCTTCATAAGCTTTTACACATCAAAATGTCTTTAGATACATTGTTGAAGAGTACTTGTGAAGACTTCAATGAAAGCATCTGTGCCTGAAACTTTATACAAACACACTTAAGACGAAAAAAAACCACCAAAACCAAACTAAAAACCCAAACAAAAATCCAAAATGCTGCCTTCTCATCATGTTTTTTTTCAAGGAGGAAAAAAAAAGACGTTTTCATGATGCTTGAATACAGCTTTGTCAGTGTGCAAACCCCCAGAAGTGATGAGCCACCTCTCTCCTGTCGGGTTCCTCAAGTTTTGGAGCTTAATTCTTCTGCCTTTTGGAACTATTTCCTCCCTGCTGGACTAAGCAGATGGTTACCCCCAGCTCTGTGATTAGAAAGATCTCCATTTCCTAGTGAATTGTATAGGCTTTGGCTGGTCCACGTCTCCAGGTACGTGTTGGTTCTGCTTCTGTTTGATGTTTTGGCTGTAGAGAATTCTTCCTAGCTGGTAGAAAGGGCTGGGCTTTGCTCGGAGGGGTTTTAGCTGAGGACAGAACTGGCCTTTGTGTGATTGTTTGGTGATTTCCTCACTGGTTGCCATCACTTGTGCTTCAGCAGTGCCTTGCAATTAACACTAATGAGCCCAGGACAACAATAACAACATGTGTGTGGCATTAAAGCTCTCATCCCTTACACGAGGAGGTTTGGAGGGTGCATTTGTATGTGGAAGGAGGCTGTTTCCAGCAGACATCAGCAGTGTGGGATCCCCAGGAGACTGGCACAGTGAGGATGTTGTTGTGGTGAGTATTTCCTACTGTCAGATTTCTTAACAGTTAGAGATTCACTTATTTCTGGAATAAATCTGCTAGTTTTGATACAACTGCTTGTAGTCAGACTAGAGTGCAAGGGCCATTAGAGTGGAACTTCAAAAGCATTTTCAGGACAGTTTTGTGCATATAGGAAGATTGATGATAAGCTAAACAGCCAGCTGGGCTATGTTGGGGATGTATAACACTGGAATTTGCTAGAGGATTAAGGGGAGCTCCCTCTCTTTCATCAGCATCCACGAGGTGCTGGAATCACCCTGAAACACACACTGTGATGTGTCAGTATGTTAAATAAGGAGAAGCCCAGCTACTGCACCTGCATTCCCAGATGTGAGAGCCAAGCACATCCAGCTTTCTGAGTAACTGAAGGAGTAAACACTGGAGCTACTGTTGAAAAAGTTCTAGTTTAGTTCCTTGTATTTAAAAAAAAATATTAAAGAAAGAAATAATCCCACATACATGGTCATCTCTAAATTCTGCTGCAGAGCTGGTCACCCAGAGGAGACCTCTTACAAGTGGTGAGTGGATTTATTGCATTCAAAGATAAATGCTGCTGTGGTGTGCAAGATGTAAAGCCACAGCCTTACTACGTGGAGTGCTTATTTCTGGAGTGAGGAGCTTCTGCCTTGAGGAGTCCCAGTGTGATTAGACAGCCAGAGTGGATGCATTTATGTTCCAGGCACTAGAATAAACCACTACCTACATGGTCCCTCACAGAAGCCTTCCTGGTTAGAAAAGAAATCTGCATCTCCTGCACCTTTGGCAAAGATTTTCCTGGAGAAATGGAGAGCACAGAGAGCCCCAGCTCTGAGCTGAGTCTGGCTGCACAGCCCAAGCCTCCCCCACACTATTTGCAGAGCAGGTTGCCTGAAGGAAGTGTGGAGCAGGAGTGTTATTAATCACTAGGAGCAGCCTTCCCTCAGCCACCTCAAATCTTCCAGTGCACAACGTCCCATAATGTCTTGGCTGTTAGCAACCAAGTCCCCAGATCACCAATTCACATTCCTAATCAGTTCTGAAATTAAACACCACCTCCCATCCCTCAGAAACAGGACTAAAACTGCTATTTGCCAGAAAACCAACAAAATCACCCCACACCGTGTTCTCTCAGCTCATCCAGTGTGAAGATAATTGGGAGAGTGACAGAATTGTTGCTGGCTCCTTTAATGTGTAGATCATTGTGGGTGAACTGCTGATTTTTATTGTTGTATCTCTTTGCACATCAGGGGAGCACAGTAATACAAATTCATTTAAAGAATGAAAGAAAACAAAGGACATCTTAATTTCTTAATATAACTGCAGGAAAGGTATGAACTAAGACGACCTAAATAGGAAATTCAATTGAATTCCATTTTCTTCCTATTTAGAGAAGACTTTGAGTTCAGAATGTCATGTATTTTCAATTCCTCTTCCCTGTTAATTTGGGAGGTTAATTGTGTGAAGCACCTAGGATTAATTATAAATAATTTAGTGTTTTAAACAGACTCTGTCGACATAGGATAGCGATAGGATTGTAGTTAGAAACAAAAAGAAAGACCATTCAGTGACATATAAGGATATTTGGGATGGATTTGAAAGACACAGCAGCAAATCATTAACTTTGAGAATTGTTTTCCAGCAAGTTTTAAGCCTTTATCAAAGTGAGGAACGCTCCTTCCAGGCTGTTAACTGTTTTAAAGGGCAGTTGTCCAGATAATCTGGTTCCTTGATTCCTGAGGTGGGGAATGGGTGTGTCTGGGATGAAGGCTGGGATGCAGAGGGAGGTAGACTGCTAAGCAAGACTATGGAAAAGCAGCTAGGTTAGAAGTGCATGAAGACCTTTTATTGCTTTTCTTTCCTTATTTATACTGATATTTTCATGTTTCTTTGTTTGCTAAAAGGTTCTTTGATCTCTTCTGATAGCTGCTGGTGGGCAAGTGTGACAGCAGGAAGGTCATCACCTGAGGAAGGGTGGGTAGTGCAGCAGCCATCACAAATGTGAATTGCAGATGGAGTAAGGAGAGGCCAGGGGATGGGTGGTGTCCAGTCTTTCTAGAAAGATTCAGTAGCCTGCCTGGAGATAAAAACTTCAGGAGTGGGTAAATTGGGTATTGTGTGAGGTAGCTCCTCCAATGCTCGCTCATTGGGCATTTTTCACACATAAATCTACACCTCCCTATCTCAATTTTCATTCTGTACTTTCATTTCCATTTATATCTTCTTAGAAGGAGTCATATGCCACTTAAAAAAGGGGAGGAGGGAAATGAAAGCAGAGAGAGCAAATAACTTGCAATAATGTGAGATAAAATTGTTACCTTCAAAGGAAATGTGTGACACCCAGCACACCAAAAGGTGTTGCTTCCTTAAATAAGGCTGGGTTTGAATATCAGGCACTGAATGTTGTAGAAGATTAAATGCTAATAATCAGATCAAAAGTGGATATATGAGAGGGGAGACGAAGCTGGGAAATTGCTTGCCAGGCTGAACAAAGAGGAGGACAGGAGTAAAGTTATTAGCTCAATTAAGGAGAAAGATGGTTTGATGAAAACCTGCAGTCACAGAAATAAATCACATATTTAGAATATTAAAAAAAAAAAAAGAGAGAGACTTAAATCTATGGACAGCTTTTCTTTGCCATCTTCTCTGCCAATGGAATCGAAAGGCTTCTCTCATTCTGAATGGGGATCACAAGAAGTTCTCTGGGAGAAATAAACACAACAACATTTAGCAGCCTTTCAGTGGTTTACAAGGAGCCCCTCAGATGGATCTCACAGATGGGAAATTGCTGTTATCCCTGCTCTTTATGGACAGGGAGGTTTCAGCTCTCCCCCTTCTGACCCTCATCCCTCAGGCTCAGGGTAGTACATGGTTCTCCTGGTGCTCATCCCCTCGTGGGCCAGCTGTGAGGCCATGAACTCTGCTTTCCAGGCTCATCTCAATGATGAAGCATTAAAGAAGCATTTTAGGTACCAGTGATCCCCAGTGCAAGATATTGGTGGATGCTTATGAAGCATTTTCTTATATCCCAGCCTGTTAACTTTTCATTAATTCAGGGATGGTTCTACAAACATAAAACCTCTTAACAGTGGATTGCCTACACTATAACTAAAAATAAAAATAAAATAACTATCTTAAACCCTAAAGGCCCTCACTAATTGACCTGACATGCTAATTAAGCAGTTTTGATCAGCAATAATTAACATAATCCAGCTAGACCAATTAGAGAACAGAAAAAAAATAAAGAAATTAGTACATTTTAGGAGCTTTAATTTTAAGAGTACTGTTTGCAACATGAAATACCAGCTGATTCAGCAAAGCAAGCCCAAGTTCTGAGTTTGGAAGTTATAACTTCCACAAGGAAATGGTAGAAAAAAACAAAGAGCCATGGCAAGATATTTTCTTTGTGGCAGTGGAAAGACAAGCAGAAAACCTTTAAAACTTATTATCACCTCTAGAAGAGGCAGGGAGGAGAAGGCAGAGTAGTGTGGCTGTTGCAGCAGCACTGAGAGAATGATCTAAATGCTGGTCCCACACCACAGCCACTGTGGAGAGGTGAGAAAAACACAGCCTGTGGGAAGCCTATGTTTGAAATGACCCTTGAGAGATCCTGTGAGCTATTATTATTTATCTCCCTTGCAGAAGAGGAGACCTCAAACCTCGCTGCCCTACATGCAAAGGAACAGAGAAGAAAACTCTACTAATGAACTGAGCAGTTAGGGATAGGATTGCAAATGAGGAGGGGACAGCTGTGTGTAGAGATGGTGCAAATGATTGGTTTATTGGGTTTTGGTAAAAAAACATACCTGCAGAGAGGACCAGCAGGGTGGAGGGGTTTGACACAGAGCTGGGAGGGGTTGGAAGGATGGAGCACCCTGCAGGATCACACCAAGGATGGCTTCTGAGGCTTTCTTCACCCTTGCAGAGAGAACTGAGTTAATTAATCTCAATATCTCTGCTGATGACTATTTTCCACCTCTCTTTTGAGCTGCAAGATGGGGTGTCCTGTCCCAGGCACACCAACATGCCCCTTCCCTAGACACACACCTTCATACAGGTTGGGCCACGTGGGTGGACTTAAAGAGCACTTGGATAGATGAGCTGGAAGAATATCAAGCTGCTATGATGATGCATTGTACAGATATTTGTTTTTTCCTGGCAGAAAGTTGTCCTGAGAATTTGAGCAGATGTACAGATTGAGATTTTCAGAGATTTTGGTCTTTAGATCTTAACTAATTTGACCCCAGGGAGAATTTTTAGTAAAATGCTGCAAGAAAACCTTTGTGAATGGAAGCTCCCTCCCAGGGAATGTTAAATTTATGACTACCTACTTAGGTATTTAATGAGTGTGGAGAGGGTTGGAGTTTTTGTGCATGTGTTTGTTTTTTAAAAACCCCCACTCATATTTTCACAAAGAACACCCTGTGTGTCTAACACAGCAAGGTGTCAGATCCTGGAGGAAGCTAGCTGCAAAATCTCAGCATCTCATGGTGTTATCTTGGAACTTCTCTTAGTGACATCAGAGAAAGAATTCCTTATGGACCAAAAAAAAAACCCAGCCTGAAAATGCCCAAACTGATCTGAGATTTGGACACTTCACAGGAAATATTCACAGAAGTTTTTTCCTCCTGAACTTTGACACACACTTTGCTTTGTTGCATGTACCCAAAATTCTTCTCATCTCGGGGAAAGTGGATTTCAAGGCTCAGATTCAGTTGGACTGACTAATTACTCGTGTTGTAATGATCAACCTGCTCCATTTATCACTTCTTTGAACATTTAATTAGCCAACAGTGCAAGACAATTAGGTTCTGAATTAGGATAAATTAAAATGCTAGCTTTGCAGCTTTAAGGATGTGCAAGCCACCACCAATGGCTGTTAGGAAAATATTCAACAAAGAAGGTAAGAATGGGAGGATCTCAGCCAGGTTAATGATTCTGAAGGAACACAGCCTTTGAAAGCTCACTGTGAAATGGGCACGTTTCCATCACATGTCAATCTGTCTGCACTGAAGGATAAAAATGAGACACTGAAAATGGGAATTTCCTCCTCCTCCACGCCCAGCTCCAGCTCCCTCTGGTGAGGGAGGCTCCTCCAACCATCTACACATCCACTCCTACCCCTGGGGAACCCAGATCCCAATCCAATCCCTACGTGCATCCATCTGGGACAAGGTGGCATTTTGTTTTCCTATACACAAAACACTGATTCATGCTTCTAAGTACTCTAAAACTGCTTTGGAACTGTCCCAGTATCAGGCAGCTAAATGTTCATGAGCAGATATGGAGTAATAAACCTGAATATAGAGCTTTAATAGGAAAAATGAGCAGTGGAGATGGCTTAAGATTAGTAGTCAATGGAGAGGCTTTTGTGCAAGCAGCAGAAATGCTGCTTTCATTATGTCTGCTGTCACTTGGTTTCCATGATGAAGCCATTGTAATAAACTGAAAAGGACCATGGATAATACTTTCAAAAGTGCTAAAGAATCACAGGCCTAATTCTTGCTGGTTTTCCCAGAAAGTCTCATTCTCACTCTTGCACCTGCAGCACATATTTAGGTGCCTTAGCTGTATTTTTACAGGATTACTATGAAAAGGATGAGACTCTTGATACCTTTGTACATTTTGCCATGTGGGTCAAAAGTGTGATAGAAAAAAAAATTGGGCTGTTTTGACCTCTGAGAGTCTTTGTCCTTGAGGAATTTATTCAAATAGTGACCACACATGTTTGTAGCACAGAGGTGAGAACCAGGAGACACAATTCTTTCTTATTTAAGACTATGACTCTACAAATTTGACTTCCACTGAGATGCAAATGTAGTCAGGATCTCCTGAAGAGCCCTGGAAGATGTGCACACACATCAGTATCAGGCACCTATTGAGAGAGAAACCAGGGCTTGCAAGCAGCAAGGCCTGTTTAGTTCCAAACAATTCTTGCTACGTTTTTCAATGGTGTATTTAATGATAATTAGTCCATTTTGAATTGTTTGCCCAAACTACACAATAATATCACTTCATTAAAAAGGCTTCAATTAAAGAAGAGAGGGAAAAAAAGTCCCCATCAGAAAAGCTATCTGCAGACATTAGAGAAGTATGCTCAAATTAGAGATGAAATTACAGCTTTCCTGTTACCATGAGAACAGCAGCATTTCTCACAGCCCGTTACAATTATTAACTCAAGGAGCATATATCTTTTTAAACTTCATTATTATTTATCCAGGGTTGTACAAGCTTTGGCTGCGCCCACACTCGCCACCATTAATCACATGTCAAGTGAACTGCTGCCAGCATGGAGAGAACCTCCACCATGTTTTGCCAACAGCTATAATTAGCTTTTATCCTTCTGTTGTCTTTTTTTTTCTGTGCTAGCTGTGTGTGGACATTAGAGCAGAAATTGCTATAATGAAAAAAAAACCAGAAAATCTTATGTCTCCAGGAGTTCCACAGCAGCTGGCAGGTTCAGTGGTGGTCTGAGTTCTGTGGTTGGGGAAAAGGAACAGAGACAAGGGCCTCAAAGCTCCTCACAGCCAGCACACCCTCCAGGTTCCACTGGTGGCATCAAGGTTGCCATAGCAATGTGCAGGGAGGCCAGCCTTGCTCGAGCAGGAGGGCTGCAGGTTGTCCTTTCTGGTGGTGAGTGGATCTCCTGAGCCACAGGCTGCCCTGTCCTCTCCTCCTCACTTCATGGGCAATTGTTTCCATGCTTTCAGCAGGGACAGGGTGAGGAGGAGCCACGGGGAGCGTTTGGCTTGGGGTCAGAAAGATGCAAGTGGGGGTCAGAGCCAGGGAGCTGCTGTTGGCATGTGCTGCCAGCAAAGTCCTGATCCACCATGAGCTTCACATGCTTGGGTGGCCCGATGGCTCAGAGGAGCTGGAGGAGGTGGTCTGGAAGTGATGGATTCCAGCTTCCTCACTACCCACAGCTGCCTGGGCAACCTGTCACCACCCTGGCTCCCACCTAGCCACTGGCTTTTGGGTTATTCCAGGAGAAGGCAACTCACTTGGCTGGGTGTCCAAAGGAAGCAGGAGGTGAATTCCAGTGTGGGGTGCACAGCTTAGAGGTGTTTCAGGCTTCCTTCAGAATGTCCTTATTACTAAACTCCTGCTGCTATGTCAGGAATGGAATGATAAAAGTTTTAGGATTTCAGATGCCAAATTCACAGATTTTTTTTGCATATTCTGATATGCATATCCTTCTGTTAAGTGCTACCTAGATACAGTCAAACAGGCTTCAGTGCCTTAAGATTAACTGTATTGTCTCTAGTTCCCAGCCAGGACTATTAGACCAGCTCAAAGCCACTGTTAGAATCATAGAGTCTTAGAATGACTTGTTTTGGAAGTGACCCTAGAGATTATCTCATCTCACCTCCTGCCATGGGCAGGGACACCTCTCAACCAGACCAGGTTGCTCAAGGCCTCATCCAGCCTGGCCTTGAACACCTCCAGGGAGGGGCATCCACAGCCTCTCTGGGCAATCTAGTCCAGAGTCTGGCCACCCTCAGACTGAGGAACTTCTGCCTAAGATCCAGTCTAAACCTGCTCTCCTTCAGTTTAAAACCATTTCCCCTTGTGCTGTCACTGCACACTCTTGTGCCAAGTCCCTCTCCAGCCTTCCTGGAGGTTCCCTTCAGGTATTGGAGGCAGCTCTAAGATCCCCCTGGACTCTCCTCCAGGCTGAACAATCCCAGTGCCCTCAGACTATCCTCAGAGTAGAAATGCTCCAGAATTTGTGACCCTCCTCTGGACTCATTCCAACAGATCTGTGTCCTTTTGATGGTGGGGACACCAGAACTGGATGCAGTATTTGAGGTGGGGTCCCACAAGAAGCCCATGAACAAAGCATGAGTGAGCAGCAGTACACCTCGTGACAAGTGTGGCAGCATCCATGTGCCCCTTGGCTCTGCTGGGGCTCAGTGGGGCCACTGTCCATGTGCAAACATCGGGCTGTACACCTGCACTCAGCAAGTGCAAACCAGCTCAGAGGTGCTTTCCCAAGAAATCCTGACCACTGCATTGTTTTAGTATTGCTTAGGTCTTCTTTAGTCTCTTACCCATTGCTTCCAGTAGCTTTGCTGCCTCATCTTAAAGACCCTAAAGCTTTTGTGATCAACAGACATTTATTGTTTACAAATAATCAATATATGTTCCTACTAACTGTGAGGATAAAGATAAGATAAAGGAGGAATATCTCAATAGATCAAAATAGTTTTGAAGCTAAGGAATGCCCACGAATTCTGGGGAAAATAATAAGATTCCAGAGATAAAGTAAACCATAACAATCTTTATGATAATGGGAGATGAGCACATTAAGAATTTTATTAGCAAGAACTACAAAAATTAGCTTTCTCCATTTTCATTTCAGATTCAGTGAACATTTTGTTTCCATAATAAAAACAGCAATGAAAAGAAAATTGGACACAGGGCATTACACTTCTTCCTCTGCAGGCAAAGATGATTTCTGCTCTTTCTGAGGCCAAATATGGACAATCAAGACTTTATCTCTGGGGGACATGGTGCATGACATGAACATGCCATCTAAGTCTCCTTTCAGAGCTCAGCATCTGCTGACGTTGGGAGTGTCCTGTCTTCTCAGCTAGTCACACCAGGATCAGGAATTATCTCTATACTGAGGGATGAAGGGGAAAATTTTCCTTTATTCTTCATTATATGATCCTAATATATCCTTCTATATTTTGTTAGCTACAAGTAGACCCAGGGCAGGAGTCTGCACCCACAGGGTGCCACAGTGCAGGACCTCCTGGCAGATGCTCACAGAGCCTGGCCTGAGCAAGCAAAGCAGCAACACATAGTAACAGACCTAATACTCTGAGCTTAGGAAGGAAAACACCCCAAACTGCAGTGAGAGAGGGTTTATGGCTTCTCCTCTGCTTGCTTTAATAATTTAGGATGGATTTGGGAATTGCAGAGAACCTACTAGTGGCAGAAAGACTCTGTGGATGAAGCTCAAGAGAGTAGAAAAATCCTACAGACAGAGCCACTGGTAGACGTGCAGGGAGCAGGAATTAGCTGGGAACAGCTTCAGGTCTGTTCCTGAAGCAGAATGAAGAAACTCTGCCCAGCTTAACTAAACAACAGGTCCCAAGAACCAGCATCTGTGGGAAGCATCAGTCTCTGGGATCGTTACTCCCATCTCAGGAAAATGTGCCTAGCAGTTCAAGAACAAAACACAACCCCATCTTGTAATGATCCTTATGCTGCATTTTGGAGCCCATTTATCACTTCTCAAGAGCCATTTCTAATATCATAACTTGGCACGCTCACTCACTGGGAAAAAAAAAATAGCTGTTTTCAACATCCAGCCCTGAAAGGGTAGATTGTGTTCAGTGATTGCTCCAATTGCACTGCCAATGAGTCGAAACACTTTTTGCTAGGGCCATTAAGCAGACTAGGGGAACATTCATGTATGTTTAATGCTCAGGAAATCAGTACAATTGAATTCCAAGGATCAGAGAGAAAATAAGTAAAATTAGAAAGGTTGATGGAACGAGCAGGGGGAAATGCACACACGTTGCTAGAGAACTTGAAAAAAACCTGGCTTTGGAGGTTTTTGGAAGCTTGTGTTGTAGGAGTCTCACTGTGGGGCAGTTTAGCTGCTCAGTTATGTTGGTGTAAGCCAGGGGAGTGCATCCCAGTGCTGTTACAGATGATTCAAGCAACCCAACACATTTAAGACTTCATGTTTACTCCATCCTCGGGTTCCCAGCACCGAGGATTAACTGAGCACGACTATGTCTTCACGTTGGAGAGGCACAGGCAGTGCCCAGGTTCAGACAGGATTTAGATTACTAATTTAGATGGAGAAGCTACTCAGTCCTCTGAGCTGGTGGTGTTGGACTAAATCAGTTGATAAAGATTGGCTGTGTGTTGAAGGGTGGGTACTGAATTCTCTGGGTTTCTGCAGTGAGGGATGAGACAGAGTGCTTGACTTCTAGGCTGTTACAGGACCACCCTGCCAATTACTCCTTCCCTTTTATTGCTCTCCTTCCTTTCCAAGCATGGAGAAAGACCTAACATCCGTCTTTCTACTGACAGCAGCTGCGGCAACTTATCCCAGGGAGGGATGTCCTCCTCTGAGTATTCCTGCCAGCATCTCATGCTGCTTCAGCACTGTGCTTTGGGTAAAAGCCAGAGAATTGCCTTACAGGCCACTCCATGCCATCCATGAGAAGCAGTGCACCAAAGGCCACCTCATGGTAACCAGGAAGCCTTCCATCCCCTCTTCTCCATTTTAAAGTGACAGGTTTGACAAGGCTCCCATCCCTTTGAAGCATTAAGCTGTTATGGATCTAGTTTATTGCCCTTGATTATGAGTCCTCTCTCTTCACCGAGCTGTAAATAAAGGCTTTTGACTTGAAACACAGCTCAGATATGTCATGACTGAAAACAGCCTGCTGCTCTCTCAACATGTTTATCTAATGTCTGCAGGAGTAAGACCAGGGAGCAGGAGAGCAGATGGTGCAGCCACTCAGAGCAGAGTGCAGCCTATGGATGCAGCATGTAGACATCCAGAGTTTCCTAATGCAATGCTATAATTATTGTGGAGAGAGAGGATTTTATTGCTGAACTGCAGCTTAAATAAAATGATTGCTCCAGACCACACAGGCTCAAGTGCAGCTGGAATGACAGCAAGCCTCTTCTCCAGACAGGAGGGAGAATCCCAAATACACAGGCTAAAGCAAGCAGGGATGTGGGACAAAGCAGTAGGACAATAATCATAGAATCATAGAATGTCTGGGTTGGAAGGGACCTCCAAAGTCCATCTAGTCCAACCCCCCTGCCATGAGCAGGGGCATCCCCAACTAGATCAAGCTACTCAGAGCTTCATCCAGCTTGATCTTGAATTTCCAGTACAACCTGTGACTGAAGAGTCTCCTCAAGAAAAATGTTCCACGTCTTCTTTAGAAACATGTTGGAGTGGTGGGAGAGGGCTGGTGTGCTTTGAGTAGAATACCAGTTCAAAATGCTTAAAACAGGGAAGAAGTGTAAAGGAAAACTGCAGAAATAACCAGGAAAACAATTAAAAACAAGAGGTAGGGTCTTTCTGGGGAAAGTGAACTGTTGTAAGTCAAGGTCAGGACTTACTCTGACCAGATGGTGAGCAACTAGTAACCAGCTATTTTCCCATCACCCAAATACTTCCCCCTGTCCCCTCACACACATTATTCAGTAGCAGCAGTTACAGAAGAAGTAGAAGAACTAATTAATCCTTCTCATTAAGTTAAACTTTTCAGTGCTTAGTTCTAAGTAAAGTGCAGTATTTAAGTCAAGGTCAGGACTTACTCTGACCAGATGGTGAGCAACTAGTAACCAGCTATTTTCCCATCATCCAAATACTTCCCTCTGTCCCCTCACATCACACACGTTATTCAGTAGGAGCCGTTACAGAAGAAGTTAAAGAACTAATTAATCCTTTTCATTAAGTTAAACTTTTCTGTGCTTAGTTCTAAGTAAAATGCAGTATTTTGGGTGGATCAATAAATAGCCTGGGTCTTATCTTCCTCTCTTACACAGAATCTCCAAAAAACTAAGCAGAGCATGCTGGAATTGGTTTAATGAAGATTTCCTTGATCAGTTAGTAAGTAAGGCAGTGAGTAAGGAGATGTATATGCCTTTCAAATGGGCCGGGGGAGAATTATTTTGGGACAGAAGGGACAGAAATAGGAAAAACCCCAGGCTGGGTCATCTTTTGGTTCTCCCCAGTGGGGTGGGCAGTGCCCAGCAGACCCCATGTCTGAGTGATCCCCCAAAGTCAGCCAAGGGCTCAAAGGCTTAGTAATAATCAGTACTCCTGCTAATTTTGCATGGTCCTCAGTAATTCACTGTTCCCATGTCCTTATTTTCCCTGTTCATATAGTACAGCTTGTACCTACATCATAAGAGCTTTAAAAGGAAAAAGGGATTTATATTAATCATGATTTTAATCTCTTTTGCAGCATATATAAATAACTTCCACACTGAACAGTCAGCCTTGCATTCTGGCATGCTTAGATCAATAGATTTATTTTTTTTTAATAAAAATCTATTTAAAAAAGCTACAAAACACTTGAAAATAAGTGGCTGGCTAAAGCACTCTGTTTTCTAACAGAAAGTATTTGTAAGTGCAAAATGAGTTTACAGTCACAGGCTGCACACACAGCAGAGATGGGGTGAAAAACAATCCTAAGGAAGTGACAAGATTTTATTATTCTTTTATTCCTCGCATGTTCTTGTAATGCTGGAAGCCCTGAGAGGAGGGAGCAGAAGGGGAGTTCTCTGGTGGTACTTGCCAGTGGAGAGGGAGAAGAACTGTCCCATGGAAGCAGCCCAGTAGAGAAGGGAGTGCAGGTGAGGAAGAACACTTGGCTGGACCACTCAGGTCACATCTACATGGAAGAAACTGTGATATTTTTATTAAAATCCTATGTTCTCTGCAACTTTAGAGCAGCATTTGCACTGATGCTTGGAAATGTCTGGACAACACAACATTGTTCCCTGGCTGGCGTGTCCAGCAAACTGCTGACACACTGTGAAGGAGAGACCCACAGAAATCTGGTTTGTTTGGGTTATAGGGACTTAAGAAGGAACTTTCAGGTCACTGCTGCTTTTCTGAAAGAGCTGAAACATCAGCAGAAGCATCAGCCAGAACCATCCCCTCCATCAGGTGCCAGCTTGATGTTATGGTGAGTTCTGCAGCAAGCTGGGGCTGGGGCTGGGGGCAGGAGCTCCATGCCCAGCACAAAGCCACCACTGCCTGGAGGAGACACTGTGCAGTCCTAGAGACTTCAAACCCCTTTACAAGTAGACAGTGAGTGCCAGCTACCTCAGCAGCCCTCCACAGCTGTGGAAAAAGAGAATCAAGTGCATTGTTCTCTTCCCCCAGGCTGTAAGGCCCTTGTGTATTCCTCATCATTCAGTTTGGGGCTCCCTTCAGTGCATTACACTTCTTTAAACCCCATGTGTAAAGTTGGATAGTGAGGAGGCATTATTCATTCCTCAGTGTCCTGAAAATGTATTTGAAGTTCCCAGGATAATGACTAGAGACTGGAGCTCTTTAAATGCAGTGACCTAATCTCCTGAAGAAAACAGGACTTTGTGACCACACAGTCTGGCTCCAAACCAACCAAATTAAACCAACCCCTCCCCAAACTTCAGAACCTGGTAGCTTATTTTACCAAAGTTTTCCATAAGAACACAAAGATAATTACATTCCTACAAATTTTAGGGCAGTTAGTGTTTAGTAGGAGTAGGGACCCCAATGAGCACCTCTGCCAGGAAAAATGGAAGTGGATCTCAGGTGTTACATGCTCTGCTTGGGAGTCACTGTCTGGCCTGTCTTGCTCAGTGTGGCTTTCAAAAAAAAAGGACACCTAAGGAGGCTGCAGTAACTCTCTGTGGAAGGACAGGAAAAAGGAACAAAAAGCTCAACTTCATAGGAAGCTCGACTCCATTAGCTCTGTTGTTCACAGAACAACTTGGTGTTTGTAGCTGAAACCACTAGAAATCAAAGCTTTCCTTTTTAGTGCCAGAACAAATGGTTGAAGCAGCTGGAAATTTCTGAAAATATTAATGGTGGCGGTAATAAAGCACAGAAGGTTCACTCCCTGTGTTTGGTTCTTGTTCTCATGAATTCTGAGTGGAAAGGTGTATTTTAATCATGAAGGATTTT
The DNA here is from genome assembly GCF_000691845.1 of Merops nubicus. NCBI lineage: Eukaryota > Metazoa > Chordata > Aves > Coraciiformes > Meropidae > Merops > Merops nubicus. Next base: position 84 of record NW_008617194.1, on the reverse strand, counting down.
TAAAGTAGTCCGTACTGTTGTATTTTTATTATTATTTAGTATGATTCCTCTTTAAGCTCCTGAATCTGTCAGGCAAAAAAAAAA
>NW_008617193.1:0-1107 GCF_000691845.1 Merops nubicus | reverse complement strand
GGGATTTTTTTTTGTGAGGTGCCATGAAGAGCCGGGTGGGAAAACCCGTGGGGTTTTGGAATGAATTTGGGGAGATTTTGGTGGGGTTTGGGGCCATCGGGGTCGTGTCGCTCTGCGGGGAAAATCCACCCCAATAAAGCACCGAAAGTGGCAAAAATGAACCTTTGTTTTTTCCCCCTTAAAAAGCTGAATCCAGGCCCGGGGAGTGGGAGGGAATTCTGCCATGCCCTTCACTCCCCAACCCCTCCAGGGTGGTTTTTGGGGTGAATATTCCCTGAATTGGTCCCAGGGAAGGGGAAAATGTGGTTTAGGATCATTTCTTGCTGTTTTCGCTCGAGCGGCTCCACCTCGAGGGGCCCAAAACCCCGAAAAATATTTTTTTCCCTTAAAATGAGGGCTTGGGGTGGCCACGGTACAGGCCCGGCAGCTCAGGCCCGGCAGCTTTCCCAGGGGATCTGGAATTCCTGGTGGCTTTGCAAGGATCCGGCATGGATTTGCCAGGACACATGGTCGACTTGGAAGGATGTAGTGAGGATCTGCAGGGATCCGGCGTGGATCTCCAAGGATCCGTGGCAAATCTGCCAGGACACGGTGTGGATTTGCAAGGATCCAGCCCAAATTTGCAAGGCTGCAATGTGGATCTGCAAGGCTGCAACACAGATCTGCATGGATCCAGCCAAGATTTGCACAGATCCAGCCCCGATGTGGATCTGTAAGGATGCAATACAGACGTGCAGGGATCCAGGTGAAATTTGCAAGGATGCAATGCGGATCTGTACGGATCCAGCTCAGATCTGCACGGATCCATCCCAGATTTGCAAGGATCCATCTCAGTTTTGCAGGAATCCAGCTCAGTTTTGCACAGCTCCATTGCAGATTTGCAAGGATGCAATGCAGTTCTGCAGGGATCCAGCTCAGATCTGCAGGGGTTCAGCCCAGTCTTGCAGGGATCCACCCCACATTTTGACAGATCCAACCGAGACTGGCACAGATCGAGCCCAGATTTGCAAGAGTGCAATGTGGATCTGTAGGGATCCAGCTCAGTTTTGCAGGGGTGCAATGCAGATCTGCGTGGATCCAGCTCAGATTTCCCAGGATCCAGCTCCA
>NW_008617192.1:0-6092 GCF_000691845.1 Merops nubicus | reverse complement strand
CTGTGAGGTTCAGCGGGGCCCAGTGCCAGCGCTTGGGCCGCAGCAAGCCCAGGGAACGCTGCGGGGCTGGGGAGCAGTGTCTGGAGAGCCGCCCGGCTGAGCAGGACCTGGGGGTGCCGGCTGACACTTGGCTGAAACGCGAGGCAGCAGCGTGCCCAGGTGGCCAGGAAGGCCAGCAGCATCCTGGGCCCTATGGAAAAAACAGAGGGTCCAGCAGCCTCTGCTGGAGGTAGAGAGGAAACCTGTGGGAAATGAGTGCAGCAGAGTTCGAGGGCAGCCTCTGTGGGAAGAGGAGCCTGTAATGATTTTACAGACTCTCCAGGCTGATTTTTTACCTACTCGTGCTCCCTCTTTGCACATTTCTTCAGTCACTGTCTTATAGCTGAGAACAGACAAGCCCCAAGACCTGAGTGTCCCAAGTAGTCTGGACAGGAGCACTCAAGTGCTACCCAGAAGACAAGGGTTGCTGGCTCTTCTGTGCTCCCAATAGCTCTTTGCTTCTTGGTTGACAACAGCAGATGAGATTTGGAGCAGATGTTTTATGTGTCTTGGGAGTCCTCAGCTGTTCCAAGGTGGTTCTTCCCTGCAGCCTGTTATCCTGCTATGCTGAGGAGTAGTGGCATGGGTGCTATGATGCAGCCTTGCTGCCAGCCTCCTGTTCCCAGGGTGGGAGTCTCCCAATGAGGAGTGAGTTGTGTGGGCTGCAGCCTGAGCAGAACCTTAATTATTGCCATCAGAATAGGGTGGCATTTACTACTTGGTGCATACCTCGAGCTTTTGAGCAAGATGGACAGTGGCAAAAGAGAGCTGCTTCAAATGGAGCTTATTTTTCATGCCTGGTGATGAAGGTTGCTCCTGGCCTATTTTGCAGGGCACCTTGGAAGGCAGCCTGTAAGTATCAGGCCTGACCTTGCTGCCCTCTTTTCTCTTTACTCTGTTTCTGGATACAGTATAAATAGTAAAGAAAATGTGTAATTTTATGTTCAGGTCTGGACTTTCAGCTCGTAGTAAGGCTTTAAAGGCTCAAGTTCTTGAGCTGTTGGAATGTGAGCTTTGAATCCAGTCACAGTGGGAAAACTTTAGGATATATTTACAGAGATGTCTTTGCCTGGTTAGTAAAAATTTTTGACTGTTGGGTCATTAGAATCAGGTAATATATTAAAGTGTAAAATGAGTCAAACTGTAATCTTGCAGCATCTGCAGGGGCTGATCCTTCATGAGGAGGCCTCTGAGTTGGCTTGCTCCAGGTCTTTTTTTATGTCTGTGCTGTACATTCTGTGTACTGGAGTAAAAATGTTGCTGAGGTGATTGGGGCAGCTCCTGAAATGCATGTGTGCTTCAACAGGAATGTGTACAGCATATGTCTGTGCCTGAGGAGCTTACACTGTCCTAGAGGCAATCTGCACCCATGATTTTCCAGCACCTGGAACCTCAGGCAGTCAAAACAAAAGTGAAAAGTGAACAGTGCTTGTGACTGAAGCCTGTTTGCAAACGCTTATTAGCAGTGTTAGCTACCTAATTTTTCTTGTCAATGTTTCCTTTCTCAGTGGTTTTAATAATTTGGTAAACAAGACCTTGTAGCCAGCAGTATTTTATCAGTTGCTTATTATGCATTTTTGTTGACTTCTTTTTTTCAGAAAGATCTTTTCAGCCAGTTACTGCTTCATGCTGCTTTAAATTCTAAATCACAAGAGAAACAGAACCTTGCAAGGTGAGTGTTTTCCCTGATAAATATTCGTGGAAGTAGCAAATGTTACTGAAAATGAGAAGTATTGAGTATACCCAAACCAATCAATTAAGGCTAAAGTTATGTGCAAGCAGTTGGGTTAAATTTAGCAGCATTTAACTAGCATGAAAAGTACAGTAGCTTCCAATTCCAATAGTGTGCTCTTGCAGTCTGGATGAATGTTCTCTATTTCTTCAAGGGCAGTTGATTTTCAGACTGCTCTGCCCTAAATGTGGCCTCCCACCTGTTGATCAGCGTACTTAACAGGCTGCTAAACTTTCTTTAAACATTTTCTGGCCCAATGTTTCCAAGAAGGGAAATCTGCACCTCAGGAGCAGGTCTTTACATCCTGTTCTCCTCCCCTTACAAGGATACTGCTGGTGATCTCCCAGGAAAGGTGATGTTGTACTCGCCACCTTCCCATTTCTCTCTTACCTCTTGTCCTTTCTCAGGTGCCCCCAAGAGAACGTGATGTGAGGAGAACAAATTCACCAGTGACAGAGCAACTGATGGGGGGAAGGCAGCAGCTGTTCATCCAGTGGCATAAGCCTTTCCTCTGTGCTTCAGCTGAAATAGCAAGAAGTTTACCAATCACAGTCTGGGTGCAGGGAGTGGAGGGGTAAGGTAAGAGTATTCAGTGGGTCAGAGACCTGACAACAATTTCCTTAAAAAAATAACAAAAACCCAGCTGCCACACAGCTGTGATTCTGTGATACATTTTGGGAGGCTGTGTCTTAGATAATTCCACAAGAAGAGAAATAACCTGCTGGTAATGCACAGATCTCTGAACCATCCCAGGACACTGCTTTTCTGGTATGTTTTCCTGACAGTTCCCCCTGACCCTGATTATATACAGTAAGGTAACAGTGCCTGGATTTCAGTCATTTGTTGGCCCAATTTGGTATATTGTTAATGTGTTAAATGTGTTAATGTGTTAATGAGTAAACTGCTCAGGTAATTCAAGTGGACCTTTTAAACATAGCTAATAGGAAAGCAGGGGGACAGAGCCAATACAGGCATGAAATGAATTCCATACTGGGCTTCCAGTCCATTCAGGCATGAGTGACAGACTCTGGCCTTGGGGACCTGTCTGCATTCAGGATCCCTTTCCAGGTGCCTGTTTCTCAACTCCCCATCACAAGATTGTCAAGTTCCTTTCACCAGAGCAGCCCAGAGCTTTCTGAAATTACTATGTGCATGAAACCAGACAAGAGGAATCCTGGCTGATGGCAACTATTCTACCACGAGTACTCCCTTGGCACTTTGAGTTCCTGCCTAGAGAAGTAAGATGTGGAAATGCCTTGCTGCCACCCTTCTTTCCCCAACCCTCACCTGAGGAAAAAAGGTTTTGTTTTTAAATCAGTGATAGTTTGTGAATCTAGATGAGAATGTTGCCTCCTTGCCCACAGCCTTCCGAGTCCTGCCGACAGTCCCAGTTCCCTGTTCTGTGGCTCCATCTCTGCTTTATCTGTCTAGCCCTGGCTGTGACTGGCCTGCTCTGTGCTAACCTTACACTAGACTTTATCATTTTTAGTCAGTGCATTTCAAGCAGTGACTTTAGACAGACACCTTTGTACTCAAGGAGTGTACCAAATCTTCAAAACAAAAGCCTGAGAAATCTGCTGGCTGTTTATGACACGTGTAGTTGATGTGATCAGTTGCTACATAAATTTAAGAATGACATTTGTGGTGCTTCGTATATCATGTGATTGGGATTTTTCATCTGCTTTACATCTGTAAGTTGAAAGAAGTGCTCAGTTGAGGAGCAAGAATATGACTTCTTGGCAGGGTGGATGAAGCTTTTCCATGGGTTATTCAGCCCGATTTCATAAACCTGTACCAGTACCTGTCCTCTTTGCTTCCCTGGATGTGACTAGAAGTTTTTTCATTCAACTAGTACTACACATATTGCCCATAAATGAGAACTTCTGGTTTTCTCCCTTATCTCCCCTTTATTTTTCTCTCAAACACTTGAACAGTTCTGTCTGGCTTCCCCAGGCTGTGCTGAATCATTTTCAGTTACCATAGTGGAAAGTCATGAATACACAGGTAGCTCAGTGGGAAGAGCAGCAGGAGAGGAAGCAGCTGACCAAGGAGCATGCTGACTCCTAAAGCTCACGTTTTTATCTAAGCAGAGAAGCTGAAAAGCAGTAGATGGAAGGCACCTTGGTTTTGAGTAGTCATCTTTGTTTGCAAGTCAAGACCACACTTATTAACCCAGGGTGAAGCGTGCTTTTTAAAACAAGCTCCCTGCCCATATTTTCCTGACCAAGGCCTACCTATAGATCTTTTCAAATACAAAATAAAGGGCTGAGTCAGCAAATGATAGCTTCCTTAACTTGTTTGTATACCTAGCTACTGACCAAGACCTTTAGAGAGGACATTGTGCCTACCTGTGTACAGGCACTGTTCAGTCTCACTGGCCACAACAACACTTGGCAGTGGTGAAGGGGCTTGTTCTGAGGCATCCAGCTGTTCTCCTGAAAAATGGCCTTGTCTTTGTCATGCAGGTTCCCACTTGCTGCTGTCTTGTGTTTGAGACGTAAGAACCCGAAGAGCAGCTGTGCCAGGGGGCTGCACATTCACAGCTTTCCCTTCTCTGGAGCTGTTGCCAGTGGAGCACCTGTTTTGCAGAGCCTGAAATACTTCAGGAAGGCAAACAAAGCCCTGGAGCCTTGCAGGGGCTAGGAGACTGCTCGTGCCATTCCATGTCACAGATACCTCAAGCCACTCTGGGTGCTTTAGGGTGCCTCTCATCTGGTCCAATGGACTTGTGACGAGGTTCCTCAGACATTCAAGAACCTTGTCCTTGTTGACTGTGGGAGGGGCTTTGTCTCTCTGTTCCCTGTCTCAAGGGCCATCCACTTGAGAGCTGCGAGGAGAGAAGTTGCCATCGAAGACTGAGACAAAAACGTTGTTCAGGACCTCGGCCTTCTCCTCATCTGCTGTTACTAACAATTGCTGTTGCTCAGGGAGGGGATGCCTTCCTTGACCACCTTCTTCTGGTTTATGTGCCTATAGAGGCCCTTCCTGTTTTCCTTTGCATCCCTCAGCAAGTTCAGCTCCAGCTGCCCCTTGGCCTTCCTCACCTTGTCCCTGCACAACCAGGCGGTGTCCCTGTATTCTCCCCAGGATACCTGTCCCTGCTTCCATCCTCAGTCTTCACCTTAGCATGGGTGTCAGGGGTCTCCGAGTTAGGCCAGCGTTGCCCACCTCTGGATATCATACCCATGGGGGCTGAATGAGCAGAAAACCCCAGTGCAGCCATATTCCTCACGGGGACGCAGGGAGGCCCAGGTGGCTGCGGGTGGGTGTGTGCCCCTGGACCCCGTGGCCCATGGGCAGGGATTGAAAAGAGCCGTGGGGTGTTGCTTCCCCTTTCTCCCTACCTACAGAGAATGTAAGTACTTTTCTGTTGGTAAGATATTACTTTTCAAAAATATGGGTTTATACACGCTGGTTTTGCCTGGGAAGAAAAGACTCCCAGTGGGACCCCAGTAATACCTCTAGGGTGGTCGTCTTCAGTGAACAGGAGGACAGTGGTGATTAAAGGAGCGATGGGAAATGATCGCGTTCTTCCAAAAGAAAAGGTTTTAATACCATAAAAATAACAAAAACACCTGAGGCAGGCACTGAAAACAACACACACACCCAGGGGGAGAAGCGAAAGAGCATGTGGCCTTGGGGTCAGAGGTTTTTAACGGGTTGGTAGGTGGGTTTACAAAAGGCATTGTCCTGTAAGGATACAGAGGTAGGATACCTACAGGTCAGGGGTCCAATGGGTGTTAGGGGATTGGTCTCGTGGTGGCTAAGCCAACCACGACCTGGGAAAGATGGAAAATTCTGGATGTGTGCCCATGTTTGGGGACAAAGAGGTAAAAGAAACCTCTGTCTCCAGGAGGCACACTGCAACTGCAACTCTGCTAGTGGCTGAGGGAGAGCAGTTCCCCAAAGCAGAATGTAACTGAAAGGAAACAGACCAGACACGTTCAAGTCAACGCATTTAATAAGAGAAAGCCTTTTTTTTTTCTTCTTTAAAAGCTGTGTTAAAAGGAGGTAACTCTATGTGGGTTGAAAACAAAGTGAAAGGTCCTTGTTCTGGGGGGTACCCAGGAATGTTTCCTGCCAGGAAGCCATCTAGACAGGAGTGGCCTCACCAGCCCAGGCCAACTTCTTTTTCCTGTCTTCTCTGTAAAAGGCATCACAGATGGAGCCCTTGGTGCCAGCTTTGGCCGGAGCTGGGATATCGGCGATCCCGACGTGATCCTTTTTGCCCATGCTGGAGCAGGTGGTGGTGCCGTAGATGTTGCTTCTGTAGTATTTCATGGCAGACATGCAGCAAGTTTCTTTCATCCCTCTTCTGAAG
>NW_008617191.1:5800-8463 GCF_000691845.1 Merops nubicus | reverse complement strand
GTCCTCGTCTTGAGGAGCTCAGCGGGCAGCAGCCTGGCTCCCTCACCCCAGCCCCGAGGCGTCGGGGGCGGCAGGAGCCAGGCAAGCGGTGCTCAGCCTCCGCCACTCAGCAGCTGACTCACCCCAGGCCCGCGCCCCATGAAGCTCTTAGTCGGCTCCAGAAATGTAAATCCACCCTTGGGCAGCCGCAGGGCACAGCAGTGATTCAGCGGGCGAGCAGGGGGCAGAAGGAGCCCTGGTATTTTAGGGGGACACCCCAGCTGAGTTGTGCAGCCCCCAGGGGTAGCACCCTGATTCTCCAGGAAGATAGGGAAGCCTCTGGGAGAATGATCCTCTCCTGGTTCGTGCTGTGGTTTGGAAGCAGCCAGGACATGGATGTGAGAGACAAGACACCCATGAGCACTAAACGGGTTGGTGCTAACAAGGGAGTTGCATATACCACCCCCTTCCTCCCAGGAAAATCCTAAATATAAACCTGTCTGCTTCAGGTTCCCTGGTCATGCATGTAACAGCCATCAGTCTGGGCTCTAACCAGGCTAGATATCCTGATTTTGGTGTGAGATACGATCCCTCACCTCGCTGATGCACAGAGGGCCGTGGGAAGTCATCCAGGGCTGCTGTGAGCACAGAAGAGGTAGCCAGCCACATCCAAGGGGAGCAGCCAGCTCAGCACTGTCACCATGAGCTCCTCATCCCAAATCTCAAGTACAGACAGGACCGGAGCGCTGGAATTTCCAGTTACGTGTATGCTTTGGGAATTTTGTTCCTAGAAAATGTGTTGCTTTAAAGATGACCCACAAAGGAAGTTGAGTAGGTTGCTGCTTTCTTCCTGTTTGACTGTTGCCATTTAAGGCCATGAATTGGATTCAGGGTAGATTGGAGGGTCTGCTTAGAAATAGCAAGTGTCTCAAGTCTTGATTTTGTTTCTAAGGCCTGTGAGAAGACTCTGGAGCTGAAGAGGAAAACCCCTTTTAGTCCTTAGATGAGGGAGAGCCTCAGTAAGAGAATCTGTACTTTGTTTGTCATGTGTTTCACTTAAAGACAAGGTAATGGCATTAAATCCGGAGGCTCTTCAGTCAAGACTGACTTGTTTGGCATCTGGGAAAAATACCAACCTACCATATTTGCAGTCGTCAGGGAAAGCAGGGACCAGGGTGGAGGAGAGCTGCATTTCCAATGCAAATGGTAAATAAAATCATCAGCAAGTCCCATAAGCAGAGTAAAAGCCCTGCCCAGAGAGCTGGGTCGGCTGGAGCAGCCTGCGTTAGGATGAGCCACAGGTTCCCTCCAGCCCTGGGGTGTCCATGGACCAGGCAGCAGTTGACAACCCTGAATAAGAGCTGGGAACAGAGATAGGGATAAGAACATCCTGAGGAGAAACCTGGCTTGCAGCAGTTCATACGAGGAGCTGCACTTGGATGATCCACCACATAAACAAGCAATGTGGTGGTGCAGATAAAACAGAGGCTGAACACAAGGCAGCAGCAGCAGCAGGACATCAGATGAGCGGGCAAGGAGGAAGGAAACGTGCAGCTACACTGAACTCCAGCATTTCTCTTGATCTTCACTGGGAGGTGGCCAGCCCGTGAGAGGACAAACCCTCCCTGCTGCTCTGCTCAGTGTGGGCACTTGGGAGCTGCCTGCAGAGATGGGTTCAGTTCAGGGCTGGGCCATCTCAGGGCAGACTTTGTTCAGTTTATGACTAATAGAGTTTTCTCAGCCCAAAGAAGGCAGTCACATACTGTGCTGTCCCAATCCAGGAGGACAAACAAATTAATTCCAGTATCAAGATATTTTGATCTGTGTAAGACAAATCTCTGACTAACGTGGGGATTTTGTATTTTTCCCTCTGGAAAGTCCTTTCTCCCCTCTGATTCTTCTTAAGGCTGATACAGTCTGGACATCTCATCTTTTTGTCAGGATGCCTAAAGCCCAGCTGGACTACAGTGGCCAGAGTGCTCGGTATGCTTGGGTGAACTGCTAGCTCCACTGCTGTAAGTGATTTTCAGTGCTTGATACAGTTTAATACTCTAAGGCTGGCTAAAGTAGATTACCAATGGATATAATACAAGTCAGGGCAGGCTCCAGGTCAGCAATCCCCCTGCAAAGACCAGCTTCAAAGACCACAACTCCTGCCCCGAGCTCGGCCGATACTCACCGTCCCAACCCTGAACTGAAACCTCAGAAATCCCATTTTCTGAAGCTGTTGCTTGGCACCCTCAGAGGGGACTTCTGCAAGGAGGCCAGTTTTGTCTGAATGCTCTGGGATTTCCTGGGACTTTTGTGTGCAGCCAGCTGGCACCTCTCCTAAACAGCACATGCTCTAGAGTGAGAACGGGACCCTCCTAGCCAGGGACCATTTCTGGTCAGCACAACTAAGGGATGCTGAGGCCCTTCAAGGCTAAATCCCAAGAGCCCCAGCCGTCTCCTTTGCCAAGGACATCACTAATTCCTGGCCGTGGCTTGATTCCATAAGCAGCTCAACGAGGTGACTTTCCAGGTCACCAGCTAATTGTGGGTGAAGTGCCAGTGGCTGTCTCCAGGAGGAGCGAAAGTTGGGAGCTCTGGGGGAAGAAAGGGCGTAAAAACGTGTTTGCTCAGCTCCCTTGAGCTGAGCCAGCTCCCCCTGGGCAGTTAAAGGGTAGGCAAGAAAGGGCTGGGTG
>NW_008617191.1:4938-5457 GCF_000691845.1 Merops nubicus | reverse complement strand
AAATGTGCCAACAGAAAAACTGCAGTTCAAAATAATCCCCCTGCTCTTCCAGCACCTGGTGTTCCTTGGGGGGAAGCACCCCAGGGTGCCCCTCTGCTCGCTGGGGTCGGGAGCAGTGAGCACTGCTCTGCTCACAGGCTTCCCTGCCCAGCACCACGCTCCTCGTGTCACAGAAAGTGATGGCCCAGAGGACTGAGGAACTTTGCAGAGCAGCCATGCACCTCGTGCTGCAGGGGTGTCAGGAAGGGCTGTGGGTGCAGCCGTGGTTTACAGTGGGGCTGGAACTGCGAATGAAATAAAAGGAGAAAAAAAACCACCCTGCAAAGTGTTGACTGAGAGAGGGGGGCCGGCTGCGCTCTGGATGTGAGCCCAGCTGAGCACCAGCCCCCTCCTTGGGCCTGCACCTCTGCCCACCCAAGCTGCCCTCAGCCCTGGCCCTGCACCACCTCCTTCACCACCACTGCTCCTGGGGTTTGGATTTTGACACATTTTTCCATGGTGATCAGCAACCACCTTGGG
>NW_008617191.1:0-4884 GCF_000691845.1 Merops nubicus | reverse complement strand
ATCTTTTTGCCTCCGTCCATCCTTCCTGCCCCGCTCCCACCGGCTCCCTCCCCACGAGCTGCTGCCGCCTCCTCCTCACCCTGTTTCCCCAAGGCCTCAGGTTATAAGCCCAGTTTGAGCTTTGCTCCAACCCGTTTCACCTTCCCTGTTGCAAACTGGTGCTTCCAGTAACTCATCCGCCCAGCCCAGTGTCTGCACCTACGGCCCTGCCAGGCTCCTGCTGCAGCCAGGAGCCAGGCTGGGGAGATGAAGGGCAGAAACCGGCAGGTCCACCCTGAACACAGCACGACGAGGCCAGGCAGAGGATTAAAGAGCCAATGGAGCCTGTTCCCTGCCTTTCATCTGCTGGGAGCGGTGACACAATCACAGCCATTAGCTCTTCAAAGGCAGGCGGGTTGGAGGAGCCTTGGGAAGCCTGCAGGCGAGGCTCCGAGGTCTGGCAACACGCAGTCACTACCTGGCTTTGCTTTCCCTGGTCCCTGACCTGGCAGTCTTGCTCTTCACCTCCTTCCTTCCACAGCAGTAGCTCAGCTCCTGGGGCTCCCAGGCTTTGCTGTGCCCAACAAGGTCTCATCTCCCAGCACAGCTTTGTGAAGGTTCCTTTCTGTCAAGCTGGAGAATTGGATCAATTGAACAAGGCTGAAGCTTCACAGAGGGTTCATAAGCTTGGAAGACAGGGACAAAGCCAAGAAGCTGTGGAAACCTCCTTCCTGGCAGAGGCTGGGCTAGAGACAGGTACCAGCACTGCCCACAGCAAGTCCTGGAGCTGTAGGTGTCACCATGCAAGAGCTTCCTCCCTCCCCACACCCTTTTCCCAGCCCCACCCCTGCCCAGCCGTGGGTAACAGCTACTGGCCCTGCTCTCTGAAGTCAGGTTTTCCTTCCACTTCACAAAAGACTTTCTCTCACTTTCACCTGAAAGCTGCTCCACCCAGCAAGGTCTGCCAGGGAATGAGTCTCCCAGCCTGAACCCAGGCCTGCCTCTGGGGAGGAACTGGGAGCAAAACAGACAAGCTTAGGCACCCAGTGCAGGGAGAACAGACTGTCCCACAGGCCATGGACCTCAGGCTAGCCCAAAGAGCCTCGACAGGATGCTTGTGGTGCCACCACCACCCCCCCTTTCCAGGCCAGCACTATTTTAACTGCATTGCTAAGGAGACCCATCTCAGGATGTGTAGCTGGAACTCTGGGAAGCTCAGCTCCTCAACCAGCTCCCTACTGCACACACCAGCAGTATCTGAAGAGCTCCAGCCCAGGGCAGCCTTGGAGACCTGCAGGTTTAGCAGGTTCAGCTCTTCCCCCCCATATCACCATGAGCCATCTGGCTGGGACACCAACAGCCCCCAGGAGCAGCAGCACCCACCCACAGCCAGATAGCTGTGCTGGGCAACCTGGCAAGGATAGATCAGAGCCCAGAGTAACCGTCAAGCAGCAGCATGGAAGGAAGGAAGAAAAAAAAAACCACTCAACACCAGTCAAGCCTCTATGGTGTGCACTTTTATTTGAACTGGTCTTAAGTCAGTGTACAGGTAGCCCCTCCCTCCCCCACGTACTGGCACCGCTTCTCCTAGACCCTGCGGGGGACTGTAAAGCCTTCATTCACATCTATCACTGGGGAACACAAGCCTGCTCGCTTGACAGATCAAAGAAAAAAAAAAAAAAGGATCAAGTGTGTTTTGTTTTTAAGGCGGAAAGATACAAAAAGACACTTGTTGGGTTACATAATTTACAGACAAGCAGTTATAACACCAGTAACTGGCATCGGCTCCCTCCGAGCTGGGCTGCTGCCTTCACAGAGGCGAGTAACTTCCTGTAACAATGCTCTAGAACAATATTTGGAATGACTATTAAAAAAAAAAACAAATGTACAATCAAAGTCCTCAGATGCATTGTAGAACTTTGGGGGCGTTCGCTCCGACACGTTTCGTTTTAAGACTGTTGCTGACACCTTCACCGTTCCAGTTTTTAAATCCTGAGTCAAGCGCCAAAAAAAAAACAACTAAAGCCATGCCAATCTCGTCTGGTTTTATGCGCATTTATGGGTTTCTTTTCATCACAAGGGTGTGGGTGTTGGTAACAGTCCGGTTTAGAAGCATTTGCGGTGGACAATGGAGGGTCCGGATTCGTCGTACTCCTGCTTGCTGATCCACATCTGCTGGAAGGTGGACAGGGAGGCCAGGATGGAGCCTCCGATCCAGACAGAGTACTTGCGCTCAGGTGGGGCAATGATCTGCAGGAGAACAGGAAGGGGTCAGACACGGGGTGTCACAGCATGCTCCCCACCCACGCGCAGCCCTGCCAGCCCCAGCTGCCCAGTTCCCCTCTCCAGCCTTGGCCAAGTCCAAACAGGCTTAAGACACAACCTCACACCCCCACCTCCCTCGTCCCTGCTGTGCCACCAGCATTTACACTAATCCCATTATTCACAGGGTTGGGAGGGTGCCATCTTCTCCACAGCAAGGCTGTTGAGGCTGCACTAGAGCTAGCAGTACAGCTTCCATCTTCCCTAACAGAATTTACCTTGCCCCCTCAACCCGCTCTGCACTTCAGCAGTAACAGGGGTGCTGGGAGGTTCCCCTGACTCCATCCTACCTTGATTTTCATTGTGCTGGGTGCCAGGGCTGTGATCTCCTTCTGCATCCTGTCAGCAATGCCAGGGTACATTGTGGTGCCACCAGACAGCACTGTGTTGGCATACAGGTCCTTACGGATGTCCACGTCGCACTTCATGATGGAGTTGAAGGTGGTTTCATGGATACCACAGGACTCCATACCTGTGAGGAAGAAGCAGTGTCAAGTCAACAAGGGCTCAGCCACAGCCAAGGAAGCCTAAAGAGCAACCAAGAGACTAGGAGCCCCTTCAAGCAGGAAGGCACTACACAAAGCCATGGCTCTGACGGGATGTCAGAACAGCAGGTTGAGTCTAAGTCCCTCCAAACAAACAGCTTGAGGCTGTAAACAGAAGCTAACTGGTGTGGCAGCACAGACCTTGCTGTGGACCACCAATTATACAGGAACTGGCTGCCATGGTCTCCAGGCCATCCTTTCCAGAAAACACCACTGAGGGGCACATGGTATCCAAGAAGAGCAGGACTTACCCAAGAAAGATGGCTGGAAGAGGGCCTCGGGGCACCTGAACCTCTCATTGCCAATGGTGATGACCTGGCCATCAGGGAGTTCGTAGCTCTTCTCCAGGGAAGAGCTAGAGGCAGCTGTGGCCATCTCCTGCTCAAAATCCAGGGCGACATAGCACAGCTTCTCCTTGATGTCACGCACGATTTCCCTCTCGGCTGTGGTGGTGAAGCTGTAGCCTGCGCAAAATCCAGGGCGACGTAGCAGAGCTTCTCCTTGATGTCCCGGACGATTTCCCTTTCGGCCGTGGTGGTGAAGCTGTAGCCTCTCTCTGTCAGGATCTTCATGAGGTAGTCCGTCAGGTCACGGCCAGCCAGATCCAGACGGAGGATGGCGTGGGGGAGGGCATAGCCTTCGTAGATGGGCACAGTGTGGGTAACACCATCACCAGAGTCCATCACAATACCAGTGGTACGACCAGAGGCGTACAGGGACAGCACAGCCTGGATGGCTACATACATGGCTGGGGTGTTGAAGGTCTCAAACATGATCTAGGGAGAGAAAACAAAAATAAGTTGAGTCAACAGCAAAAATCAAGGCTCTCGCCACAGGCCTAGGCCAAGTCCATGCAAGTGGTTTTACTTTTGTCCCTAGATAAGAGACTTCACTCCCCCTCAAAGTCCATGCTTATCTTGCCTGGTCTCCACCCACACCTGCCAGGTCAGAGCCTGAGCAGGGGCACCACCACCACAGACAGACCCATCCACGTGTCACAGCAAGGAACGAAGCAAATGCCAAGGAACTACAGTACAGTCACTCAAGGCTGGTAAATGGATTAGTGTCTCTAGTCAGAAACAGCAGTTAACCAAGTTGCCAGGTCAGTCTCAGAGTAAAGCCAGCTTAGAAGAGCAAACAAAACCTGTCAAGGTCCAGCAAAGAGGAGACTCAGGTCAGGAAAGGAAAACCCTGTAAAGATGGCAAAAAGGGAGAATAGTGGTGAAGGAGGAGAGAGGACAACACGAAAGAGGAGAGCTGGCCTGCAGCAGCATCTGCTGGAGCTCTGAGCTCCAGGGTTTTACCCACCTGTGTCATCTTCTCTCTGTTGGCTTTGGGGTTCAGGGGAGCCTCTGTGAGCAGCACAGGGTGCTCCTCAGGGGCTACTCTCAGCTCATTGTAGAAAGTGTGGTGCCAGATCTTCTCCATGTCATCCCAGTTGGTGACAATACCGTGTTCAATGGGGTACTTCAGGGTCAGGATACCTCTTTTGCTCTGGGCTTCATCCCCAACATAGCTGTCTTTCTGGCCCATACCAACCATCACACCCTGCACAACAAAGAACAAGTGGTAAGTACAGCTGAAGTGCAAGCCCTGCTGGGTGGCCAGCCTGCTTCCCACCCCCAAAGCTGGATCTCCGATTACTGTCCCCCCCTTATCAAGAAAGGTCTTCAGCCAACTGCTCCAACAACAGCTCCATAGGAGACTGCATTCCCCAGCAGTCGGGCTGCTATGTAGAAGCCTTTTGGGTTATAAAGCCAAATAAAAGGGCTTCTTAAAGCTTAATGCCTCTAGATCAACCGCCTCCCCCAAAAAACCCCTCTCCTTTTGTCCAACAACAGGCACCCCACCCCACCTACCTGATGTCTGGGGCGACCCACGATGGAGGGGAAGACGGCGCGGGGAGCATCGTCCCCGGCGAAACCGGCCTTGCACATACCGGAACCATTGTCAACGACGAGCGCGGCGATATCATCATCCATGGCTGGCTGCGGGAGGAGAGCGAGGGGACGTGAGCGCGGCGGGGCCCGCAGCGGCC
>NW_008617190.1:0-10976 GCF_000691845.1 Merops nubicus | reverse complement strand
TCTTACATTCTTTTTTCCCCAAACCCACTTTGACACCCCCCCCCGCAATCCCAGCCATCGCCCCCCCAAACCAGTACAAAAATACAAGCATTTCATTACACAATCAAAAAAGCAGAAGTTCCCCTCAGATAATTCCATTATGCTTTGTAAATTTTTGTGCCTTTACAAGCAATGGGAACATGGCATATGGGTGGCTAAGATTAGAGATTTAGCAATAAAACACTATTTCATCACTTATCGTTTTTAAATGAAAATGAAGTTGTCTCTTCTATGAGAGAAGTTAATCAGTAACCTTCCACATTAAGTTTAATCCACATTTTATGGATGCCCACACCACATGGACAATTATTTTCTCTTTATTTTCAACCATATAGCTAAAAACAAGCATTTAACAGAAGTAGTTTTAAAATAATCAAAGAAACAAACTTTATCTGTAATACACACTTCCTCTAAAAGCAGTTGGAATAGCACACAAACTCTCACAATCACAAATCATGAATTACTAGTTCTGTGAAAAGAAGAGGATTTGCTCTGGGGAGGTCAATCAAGGTGTTTCCATAAGCACTGTTACTTAGATTTTTATTTTTCTCTTTAGTTTATCATTTAGCATATCATATCCATTAAGAGTATGTTTTCTAAAAGAGAATATGATAGCTGTATGCTTTATGTATGTTTACATTCAATAACTGTATAGCCTAGTTCAGCAGTCTTCAATGACGGCAGGAAGAATAAACTTCATAGGTATTTATAACTATTGTATGAATTAGTTCCTGCCTACATTTTCCTTTCATTATTTGAGCAAATAACATATTCTAGCAAAGATCAGTCCTTTTACTGTATGGAATAGCATGCCCTGCATGCATTCCTGGGTAGGAGGGTTTCACCTCTATAATGAGTACAAAAAATGTGTGCACCAGAGGCTCCTGTAAAGAGAGAAGGGGTGAAATAATACAAATATTCAATTCTCAGTAAAGAATTGTAACTAGAACTTCAGCTACTGAGGTCCTGCAAATTAAAAATATGGAAAAAAAAAAAAAAACAAACCTCTCTTATTTATTTAAGTAAATTTCATCCATAAACAGCATTTACTAAATCTGCAAATTTTGGTTTTGTCATACAATAAATCTGAACATTTACACTGTAATTTGTAACAGCATATTACTAATGAAGAATCTGCAAAAGTTCCACTTTCAGGTACCTGTTGAGAGGCTGTGAACACCTACCTTAACGTGAAGCTTTTCACAGTGTCTGCAGAGCATATATATTAATCATTTTCTCAGCAAAAAGTGCACCCTGCAAAACTTAATATTAAGCTATATGGGTCTTTTCCTGATCTGGCATCAGCCTATAGATGCAGGGTGAAGAAATGTAAAGAGGCAAAAATACCTTATAGGTTATTCTGCTGACCCCTTGCCCAATACAACATGATATTATTAACAGGCAGCCCAGCAGCCAAACTCCTTCCTCCACTACAACATCACACACCAGAGATGTAAAGTGCTGGACAACTGGAGGGAGGAACAAGTCAATGCACCCACCCACTGCAGGAGACATGAACAAGGGAGTGAGCCAGGCAAGGAGCCAAGCCATGGGCAATGGTAGCAGCCATGCCATGAGCCTAGCTATACAGCAGGGACTCAGAGACAACTTTATGTTCTGGCCCTGCCATCCTGGGAACTCCATTTGCCATGAAGAGTCAGGGACCCCTTCCAACAGCCAGAACACCCACACAGAACATGCACTATACAAACCAACCTTCCAGCCCCAGGGCCAGCAGAATCAGCTCTTACAGAGGTGGCTTCTTGTCCTGCCTCCAAGTTAATGTGGACAGTGGGGGTACCTGGTGGTCATCTCCTAATCAGTTCCCACCCCAGGCTGGCCAGGCCTCGGGTGAAAACCAATCAGGAAGGTTTTTCTTGCCTGTTTGTGGACATCATCCATATGCTAATACCCCTTCAGTGCTGGGGTTTTAATGCCTGTAGTTCATAGGTGTACTGCTAGTACTGCTATTGCAGGTACAGAGGTTCTATGGGCTGTCAGTGATCAGGTGCTGGCAGTGGGGCAGCCTCTTGAGCAGAGGTCAAGACTGTTCCATGCTGGAACGGCTGGTTCCAGCTGGCTCAATGGGCCCACTGCAGGACACGGCTGAGCTCCTCAGTGTGGCTGGTCATGTCTCTCTAATAATGTATTTTAGAAAGGCTAAAATGCTGGCAGACAGAGTGGAGTAAGAAAAAAATAAGTGAGAGAACCAGTCCTCCAGGTACCAAGGTGAGAGAAGGAGAAAGGGGAGAAGGTGCACCAGGCACTGGAACAGAGACTCCCCTGCAGCTTGTGGAGGATTATAACAGAGCAGATGATATCCCTGAAGGAACTGCTGCCTGTAGAGAGCTCACAACAGAACAAAGGAAAAGTATGTGAAGGAAGGAGCATCGGAGAGAAACCGCCATGTACCACTGTCACACTCCACCCTCTATTCCCTCTGTACTGCTTACAAAAGGGTAGAGGAGTGGAGTTGTGCCTGGGAAAAAGGGAAGCAAAGGTATTTTTTTATTTTATTTTTTTTCTCCATTACCTAGATTAGTCATGTTAAATTTTATTTTCACTAGCAACAAATAAATTAAATTTTTACCATGTCAAGTCTGGTTTGCCCATGACAGTGCTTTAACTGGTAAGTGATCTGCCTATCTTTATGCTGACCTATGAGTTTTCTTGCTCTTTTCCTTCTTATTTTCTCCCCTGTCCTGCTGAGAAGGAAAGTAAGCAGGCAGTTTGGCGGGATTTTTGATGTTAACCACAACTGACCCACCACAGAGCAGGGAAAAAAAGACCAGAAAAATGTTAGCACATTATGCCAATTTCAGATTAATAAATACAAAACAAAACCAAAAACTGTAATGAAACAGATAACAATGGTAAAAAAAATGACATAGTTTTGTGATGGTAGAAAGCACATATATAAAGATTGTTCAAAACAGTTAGTGATGAATTAAGGTGCATACTCAGAAGAGCTAGTTACGATGTAACGGCTCAATTACACAACTTCTCTGAAGCCCAGGTCTGGCATGTTATTTACAACCTTAGGCAGAAACTGTTGGTGGGGATGGTTGGGCTACAAGGCTTATCTGGTGATTAGGAGTCCTATTAGAAAAGGCTTTAAGTGCTGAATATGTTCACTCTTCTTTTTTCAAGGACAGAAAAGGACTGGATTACAGTATAGAAATGTTTAAAAGGGTCACACATGAAGACACTGAGAAAAGCCTGTTCTGATTCCAGGGGATTATTAAAGCAAGAGATCATTGCTCTGAAGCTAGTAAACAATCCTTCAAAATCAGCAGTCTAGTGGATTGATACGTATGTGGATTTCAAGAAAATCTGCAGTTATCATAATTATTGTAATGAGTTTGCAAGGAATTGTAAACATCAGAGCTGAAGTTTTAAATGTTTTGTTAAATGTGAACATTAGGGTAAAACCTAATGAATAGATTATGTGGCTTATGTTGTCCCCAGTGCTCTGAACATCTGACATCTATCCCTGGAAGTTTTAATATTAGCTAATGAAATACTGAATAAGAATACTGATTATGCCCTGAGCAGGGCAGCAGACACAGGAGTGACAGCTCCTTTGGGAAATCCAAAGAGGTAAAAGAAACTCTTCTTTACAATAGTGAAAAGAACCTGAATCTCTTAAGATCCAAGGAGATGGGTAAATGCATTTATGAACATATGTTGTTGACCTCAAAACATTTTTTATACTACTAAATTATGAATTTCTTTCTCTTGCTTCTCTCTTTCCAGTAACAAAATTATTTGTGTAAGTCAAAAAAAAATTAGTTGATATAATAACAACTACAACTTTTTTTTTTTTTTCCCTGCAGAAATTTTTCCAGATGTTTGTGAAAAATATTAATATTTGCTTAGAAATTTCTAAGACTGGCTATTAGCCCACCTAATATGCTGAAGGCAAGTCTACACCAAATTTCCAGGTCAATCTAGCAGTGCTGGAACTACTAGGAGTACATGACAATTGTTGTAGACCTGCAGAGTCAGCCCAGCACTCCTGAGAGACACATTTTACTCTTCACCCGATGATCCATAGATTAATGCGTGTGTTCTTCTCACAGACTAAGACCATAACTCCAAAGAAATTGGTATCAAAACTGTTCACTTGAAAAGCACATACTCCAGAAGTGACCTTGAATCTTAAAAGTTCTTCAAAAAATGTAATTTCACAGAAACAGTCAGTGAAAACAGGTATCACAAAAATGTAAGAAACCCAAGCTTCTTTATTTTCATTTTGTTCTCTTGATAAAATTTAGTAACAATAAATGTAACAAAAAAAAAAGACATATTCAATGGTTTCTTATTTTGTTTGCAAAGCTTTGCTGGTCAGAGAGCACTGATGCCATAAATCAATATCATTTCAGCACCCTATAGAAATCAAATTTAGCAAGGGTAAATCATGCCAGACTAACCTGATCACGTTCTGCAGCAAATAAGATCTCTGGCTGACACGTGGAGAGCAGTGGATAATGTTTAATTGAACTTCAGCAAAGTGTTCAACACTTTCTCATAGCCTTTTCCTGGACAAACTGGTAAGATACAGATTGCATGGGTAGCCTATGAGATGGATAGGGAATTGGCTAACAGGCTGTGTTCAAATGGTAGTGGTCAAGGGCTTTTACTCAGGCTGACAGTGCATCACATGTACTGTACCCCAGGGCATGATACTAGGCCCTACACTCCTCAACATAAATGACATGGATGATGGAGTTGAAAGCACCCTCTCAAAGTTTGCTGGTGACACCAAACTCAGCAGCTGGTGAGGTGAAGACCTGCATCTGGGACAGAATAACCAAAGGAACCAGTACAGGCTAGGCTCTGTGTGGCTTAGGAGCAGTCTTGCTGAAAGGGATCTGGGGGTGTGTGATGGATAGCAAACTGGACATGAATCAGCAGCACACCACTGCAGCAACAAAGTCAAACTGGATCCTGAGCTGCGTTTGCAGGGGGATTAGTAGCAGAGAGAGAGATAGGATCATCCCATTCTACTTGGCACTGGTCAGGCAGCACCTGGAGTACTGTGTCCAGTTCTGCTCTCCACATTTCAAGAAAAATGTAGACAGACTGGAAAGGTTCCTAAGGAGGACCACAAAGATGATAAAGGGCTGGAGAACTTGCTCTGTGAGGAAGGATTCACAGTATTTCAGTATATAAGGGGCAGCTACACAGAGGATAGAGACTCTCTCTTCACAACGATTCATATGGAGAAGACAAGAGGCAATAGGTGTGTTACATTGGAAGAGTGAACAGTCATTCACTGGAACAGCCTCCCCAGGGATATGATAGAATCTGCATTACTGGAGTTTTCCAACACATGACTAGATAGGGTGCTAGATACTCTCACCCATCTCATTTCCCAACAAAAGCTGGTCCAGATCTTTTGAGGTCTTTTCCAACCTGGGCTATTCTATGTTTAGCTTAAAAATACCTACAACTGTCATATAATGTTGCCTTTATTGTGTAAGCTGGGACTACAGACATGTCAGTGTTACAAATAAAAACAATAATTACAAAACAGTTTAGCTTAAGATAGTATATTACAGACCGAATGATAAAACATGAACTAAAATTTATAGTAAGAGAATAGCTTTCAACAGTTAACTTGTACTGCATTCTTAAATATGATCTAAAATGTTTTACATTGATTGTGACATTCAGAATGATAACACATCATCACGCACATCGTCAGAAAACCACAGCATCTTCCTTTCACATTCTGAATGTTTCTTACAATTACAAAAATTGTTTTCAGAATGACTTTTGTATTCACATTGGAATGGAGCATCTGCCATAGCAGATGGAGAATATGGTATCAAGTTCAGCTGGTATAATAATACTTCAGAACCCTTGTAGTTTACCGAAGTTCCTTTTGGCTATAGTAACATTGAAACTCTGCTATACATTCATGACAAGATACTGCTGATCACAGATAACTATTTGCTGGGAATAAAAAACTAACCATCATGCCACTTAATAATTATACTCACATAAAGGATAGAAATATATACCCTGAATTGCTCATTTAGGTTAGAAACAACAACTAATAATTACTTTCGCTGTAAATTTTGATGAGATTGACCTGAACTATGATTATTAAGAATATTAAAACATCCAGAAAGATAATTCCAAACTAGAAATGTAAAAGGAAGTTTTTAGACTAAACTTTATATAACATTTTAAAGTTATCTTACTTCTGCAAAATCATTTTAAATTATCAAAGACATTGCCTATATATATATAAATAATACTTTTAAATATATAACAATGAATTAATTTCAGTTCAAATTATTATTTTTTTGGGTACAAAGTTATCATATTTTACATTTTCAATTTTTCAATGAAAAATCCATTATTCAATCACCTCTGTTAATAAGACAGGATCAACAGATAACTAAAGAATGTTTGATTATATTAAGATTGCATTTTTTTGTTAAGACCTCTTGAATGTTTGATAACAGAATGATTAAATTTCTTGATGAGGCATTTAGTGGTAATAAGCTCAGGTAGACATCTACCCTTTTCAGCCAGAAGACATTTCAGTTCCATTAAAAGACTTCATCCATTCTGATTCAGGGAGGTTTTGTTTTTCAAATAACTCTCCTGTCAGTCTTGTCAGTGATATATTTTTAATGAAAACCTCCAAATTGGAAATTATCAATGTAGAATTTTTTTGTTGTGTCTTTGTTGTTTTCAATGTAAAGTTTAAATATATCCTGAGAATTTTCATGACAGGGAAAAATAAATAAAACTCAAATTTTTATTATTTCCTGTAGTAAGTTAGATAGTTTTTACAAAAGGTTCACCCAGCCCTAACTATTACCTCCCTATTTCTGTATTCACTGCAGTGATGTAGTGGATCTCCCTGAGATTCTTATTCTGCCCACTTCACATTGCTGAACACGTAAGAGAAAAAAGCTGATATAGCATTCTCTTGGTATTTAGCTTTGGCATGTATTAGAGCATACAGAATTCCTTTATGAGTGCCTTAAAGCCAGTGTTTGTCTGTTTATTGGAAAAATCAAGGTCTCTCAAAGCTATTCCTTTTCTGATTGTTACTGACCTATACTGCAGTTTTACATTTTCAGACTTTCACTTAGGAGGCTGTAGCAACCTGCCAGGCTCTCTGTCGGGACTCTCTTCCAAAACCTTTAAAGAGAATCAGGCAAGGCAAGGAGTAGTTACAGATGAGAACTTTATATAATGTATAGATATAGACATTTATACAAACAGGTGAGTGCACACATAAACATATTCACATTTATATGCATACATATATATGCATTTATGTTTGTGTACACACACACACACAGAGGCTATTTGACATAATGATTTTCCTTCTTGCACTAATGCAGAAAATCACAGGCATGTGGACGATGATTTCCCTCACTGAAAGTAATTTGGAAAGTAATCATCCTAGGTTATAAAGAGTCCATGATGCTTCCAAATCACTTAATTAACAATTTTAAATTATTGGGTCAGTGCAGCCAGCAAGTGTCCAAAGGTAGAATACCTGCAATTTTTTAAAGCATGTATAGAGTCATATTCATTACTTTATTTTGTGAATTCTTTGATTAGAATTCCAGATACCCTGGTGGTGATGCAGTATTTTTGGTGAGAGCATTGTAGGAGCCAACAGTATCATGTATCATTGCAACCATTTTTAGATTTAATTGATTTTATAGGTTTCATTTGAACCTAGTGACTGTGAAACTGTACTTAAAGAGCCTGGTCAATAGAATACCATTTTTGATTTTTCAAACAGAAAAAAACCCAGAACTAATGTTTCTACATCTTCATTCTTTTTGCTTTAATTAAAATACTACTGAATACACTGTACCTTCGTAAGGTTTCTTTCTAGGAAAATAATAACTTTATAGTCTCAAACTGCAGCAGTTGCCTATGGTGCAAGGTCCAGAGCTTCATGCTGTCCTTCAGAAAGAACTTACACTTTCCTCTTCTGTGTGTGAGCTCAAAATAATTCCAGTTTCAGTCACAAATAGTATTTTACATGCAGATAAGGGATACTATCAAGAACGCTTGTGGTATTTTCCTGTCATGAGATGGTTTTGTTTATTATTTGTATGGTACAACTCCAGTAACACAGTGACATACTGTCGTTGCTTTCTTTTTTATTAAGATCTCAAACAGTGTTGTAACTTTTCTCCATTCCATTTCCAATGTAATGACATTACAAAGATATTAAATGTGAAAGCTCCACTGTTCTCGGTACTGATGCCCTACATTCAACAAAGTGAACAGAGTACAATTTAAAACCAATAAAGTTTTCCTATGGGAATATTACTCTTGCAGAAATCTTCAATTTTGTATAAATAATTAATTTTAGGAATTGTTTAGTGTACAGACTTTGAAAGCATGCAAATAATTTTTACTTTTACTTTTAAGGTAACTTAAAAATGTATTTTGTAAACACACATAACAAAGCTCTCATTAACATATGGAAGAACCAGTATAATAAATATGGTAAAAATGTAAACATACGAGGGTTTAGTTTGTTTGTTAATCTAATTATTAAGCCTTTAATTCATATAAAAATATAAAAACCTTTAAGTTGTTATGCTGTGGGAATGTGTTTTGTATCTTCAGAAAGTACAGAAGAGAAACGGTACCTTATGATTCAACTTCTGTAATTCTGTTCTCTAGAAGACAGTCAAAGCAAATAGGAAAAAGTATAAATAGCAAAAAAAAAGCAAATAAGTGTGTCCATGATGAATCTGTCATATTTGATGTACAAGTTACTAGAGTGGGTTCATTTCTTCTCTCAAAGTCAGAATTCAAGAGGAGAACCCTCTTTAGAAGTATTCAAAAGATGAATTATTAAGGAATTTACCCTTAATAAAATCCAAAATTTCTGTGACAACCAAGAAATCCTTGGCAAGGGTGGCTTTATAGTTTTTCTCATGACAGGTGGAAACACAAGTAGCAAGGTACGATAACGTGACACTGTCGTTTGGAGTCCTCCCAGTTTGCACAGTGTCCAGCTGAAATGAAGAAAGCACAATTACTTCGTGTCCTGTCTGTTTTGGTTCATGTTTCTGTTTTTAAAAAAAGCGGCAGTGTCAAGATCTTCAAAAGCTCTTACCATATCCAAGGTCAAATTTAAACCTATACTCCTGAAAATTAGAGGAATATTGTGCGATTACTGAACTGAATCTATGTAGTAACAAATCACATAAATGTCATGCTGCAGCACAGCAACTGGTATTTGTAGATCTTCTCTAATAAGCATTTTCACTGTGTTAGAAAAATGGCAGGGTTTTCACTGCTGATGTGTGCAAGCATCTTCTACATTAGCTTCAGCCCAGTATTCTGTATGCTTTTTAAACTTAGTCTTTGCCAGCCATTTTAATTTACAGGCACTTTTCAAAACCTCCTGCTTTCAGCTCAGTCCTATTTAATTTCTACTTACTATATTCTTGAAATTGTATGTGTGATACTTTAAGTTTTTCACTATTAGGTTTTATTTGTCATGTGTGAAGCAAATTATACAGTTAAGTCTTACCTAACTGAACTCCTTTTGATGCGTGCAGTCTTCATTTTAACCACTCCTTCGAAGTTTTGAATCATCAGAAAATTCAACAAGTTGTTAACTGGGTTTTCTGCCAAGAAATTTAGATATAACTGCAAGAGCAGTGATTTTCTATAATTTCTTTGACATATTCTTTCCATCTATATATCACTCTCTGCTTTGATTGTCCATAATGAGAAGTGTTGTGGTGAGCAGAGCTCACCCTAGGCAGGGATCAGCGTGCGGAAGATCTCGTGATGTAATGGAAAGCTTAGACCGCCCACAAGGGGCGTTGTGGGCATGGCTTGTCATATATAAGCAATTGCAACAACGCAATAAACGCCATTTGCAGCATCCTTCATATTGAAGACTGTGTCTGTTGATGATACCCAACGGTAGAGGTTGGGTGGCAGCTATCCCGGGGATCGGGTGTCGGTAACGACAAGTGGTGACCCTGACGTGACTTATCTGCGGCAATGGGCAGGAACCCGTGTGCGGGTGCTGTGTGGGCGCGGGGGCTAACGTGTCGTTAAGGTACTGAAAGCTTTAGCTTCAGGGTCAGGCTTGAAGCTGGACTCAAGCCTTGCCAGGGCATGCATCCTATGGATGATGGCTCAGGGGTTGGTTTTGACCCCGCAGGATGTTTTTGATAAGCACCTATGGCTGCGGTTAAAGTTAGAGCTCACAGAGCGAGCTTTAGAGGGCAAAGGGCAACTTTTTGAAACCTTTGATGCAATGTTACAAATAATGTGTTTAGGACAGCAAACAGACCACGCATGGTGGGTGGCGTGGAAGTGTATGGGAAAAGAGGAAGAGAGAAAAGAGGAAAAGAGGAGAGCAGGAAGATTTTTACCGAAAAGGGAGACAAAGAAACTCCCTCGGTGCAGGCTGTGGCGCAGACTAACCTTGACGCTGTGTCATTTGGGCACAGAAGGAGGTAGCAATGTGAATCAGGAAGGAGAGCGGATAGGGTGCTTTCCTATGGGTCCAAAAAATTCATTCCGACCCTCTCCTGTGACGATCGAGGAGCCGGGACAGCAGCTAGGACAAACAGCTTTGTGGGGGGACGAGATCAGCAGCCCCGAGAGTTAGACAAAATGGCGGCTGCGGCGCAGGCACATCGGGTTCAGATAGAAAAAAGCAGGCAGTTAACTACAGTCCTGGGCAATGAGTCAGAGCACACAAAGGAATTACAACATTTGCAGGACAAAGCAGCCCGATTGCCAGCAGAGAGAGAAAAACTGGGGCTGGAGCTGAGATGGGGGGCGGCAGGGCAGCACGGGGGGTCCAGCAGTGAAGGCTGCAGCCCTCCAGGCACTGCCATGAGGAGTGAGTCTCTGCCCTGTTCCCCCATGGCGGCGCGGGCAGCCCTGCTGCCGGAGGAGGCGGC
>NW_008617189.1:60888-65608 GCF_000691845.1 Merops nubicus | reverse complement strand
CCAGGTGGGTGCCGTTGGGCGAGAGGGCCAGCGGGCTCGGGGGGCTTTGCATAGCAGGGCTCTCGGCCTTGGGAGGCGCAGGAGGAGACGACGTGGCGCAGAAATCCTAGTGGGAGAGGAGACAAGGGGTCAGTGCCCGGAGGGACGGGGAGAGGCGCTGGGGATGGGGGAGGGAGGCTGCTGGTGGCACAGAGGGGCACTTGGGCTGCTGAGTTTGCTCCTTGGGTTGGGGTCATCTGCATACATAGATGGCATCCCCTGCCATGGGAGATGAAGACACCAGCCACCTCTTCTCCTCCCAGTGCTGCCTTACTGTGTGCAACAGAAAGGCCTTGACCCAGCCCCAGCACCTCCAGCCACCCTCCACCAACCCCCCCAACACCTTTAGTTCATGATGAATCTCCCCCAGCCCCCACGTTCTGGTGCTCTCTGCAACCAGGCCACTGGCTGCACAGGGCTGGGACCTGGCATTCCTCACTGGGAAGCCACATTGGGCCAGTGGCTGCTTGCCCAGAGGAGCAGGAACGGACCCATGGGAGAACAGGGGTGGCTGGCCAGGAGAACAGGGATGCTCCCCCAGGGACAACAGGGGTGGCTGGCCAGGAGAACAGGGAAGCTCCTCCAGGGAGCACAGGGATGGTTGGCCAGGAGAACAGGGAAGCTCCTCCAGGGAGCACAGGGATGGTTGGCCAGGAGAACAGGGAAGCTCCTCCAGGGAGAACAGGGATGGTTGGCCAGGAGAACAGGGAAGCTCCCCCAGGGAGAACAGGGATGGTTGGCCAGGAGAACAGGGAAGCTCCCCCAGGGAGAACAGGGATGGTTTCCCAACCTGGTGCTGAATGTAGGCGTGGATCCGCTCCAGCATCCCCTCGGAGGTGTACTCATAAGGCAGGTAAGGGTCCACCTGTGAAGGGGGAAGAGCAGAGCTCAGGCAGCATGCAGGGACAGCCTTGCCCTCCCCCTGGGACAGCAGTGCCCTGAGTGTCCTCTCCCCACCCCCTGAGCCCACGGCTCATGTCTCTCCACCAAAGCAAGCAGGGCACAAAACTAGAACTGGAAAAACTTCACAGGTCATAATGTGCTGGAGAGAGAGTGAAAGATTTGTTTGGGTTCAACCCAAGTATTGGTGAAAATTTAGTCACCTTCTTCCATTTTCATCTCATTTTTCTTCATACATTATAAAATAAAAGCAGTTTTCATGCAATAGGTCACTTCCAATTAAAGCATGAACTGTCGCAGCCCAAGAAATGGTTTCATTCCCTTTGGAGGGGTGGAAGCTGGTGTCCCTCCCAGGGCCAGGGCAGGGGGACAGCAGCCATCGATGCCCACACTGATGCTGTCCTGCACCCTGGCTTTGGTAACTGCTCTTTCTCCAGAGCCAGCTGCTCTGGTTTTTTAGCGTGAGTTACGAAACGCTGCCGGATCTTCAGGAGCCTTCTGCCTGTGCTCGCTTCTCAACATCAGACCTCCAGGTCTGAGAGTCACCCCGGGGTCCTGGCTTGGGAAACCCCCTCCTCTGCCCAGCAGCACCTCCCAAAAGAGCACGTCCCTGGCACAGCGGTGGCACAGGCTCCAGGAGAAGCAGGGAGGAGCAGGCAGCAGGGCTCACTGCCTTCCTGCGTGGCTGTTGCCCTGGGGTCAGCAGTGACTTTCCCCTTGGAAGAACATTGCTAGGGGGGCTGTGTCACTGATGGACCTCTTCCCTCAGGAACAAATCCTTTTTCATGGACCTTTCTGCCCTTGGAAGACAGATTTTTCCACACTCCTTTATTTTTCCCAAGGGATGTTCTATGAGCTGCAGGACATCGGGGCTGGTCCTGGGACCCCCCTTTCTCCTGAGCACTTCTGCAGAGCTTTATGTAAAAGGATTATAAGCAAAGATACATTAATCTGGAAAACACAGTTTCTTCTATTTTCTGAGCTCTGTACCTCCAAAATAGCTCTCTCTTTTTGAAGTACCTGTCAAACTCAAGTTGAAAGGTTCAGTCTGCCGAGAAGATCCCTCTAAGCATCTTCCTGCCATAAATATCCCACCTGAGATCTCAGCCAGGCTGGAAATTACAGATGTTCTGTCTAATTACAGATGTGCCCATGCTAATCAGGGCTGACACAGCGACGGGCACCACTCCTGCCTCTGAATTGCTGATGGGTACTCAGTGAACTGGGTAAAATCACCCATCCCAGTCCACAAAGCCCAAACCAGGCTGGGTGCTGCCTGGCACTGATGTGGGGGAGACAAAGCACCCCTTACTCAGCATCACTAATGCTCGGTCTCATCCTACCACTGCTTTCATGGGGGCTTTTCTCAGGACCTTGTCACGCCAGACATAGTGCAGATATAATTCATCAAAACAGCCTCTTATCCTAAAATGCTGCCGTGGTACTCAATGGCATGCAGCACAAGGCACAAACCTCCCTGCACCCACACGTGTACCCAGAGGTGATGCTCCAGGCATGTTCCCACCTCCCTACAGGCTCCCAGGAGCCCCATCAGGTCCAAGGGCATCAGGAGGCTGTGGACAGATCCCAATCTAGCCCAAGCTCGTCCAACCCCCAAACCCCCACGTGCCCCTGTCCCCCACGGGGCACCCTCAAAGGCTCTCACTCCCCCAGCTCCCCTCTCCCAGTCTTGTTAGGATTCAGCTCGTGCACCCAGGAGTGTTAGAAAGTGCCAATTCTGAGAAGATAATTGTTTAATTAAAACCTGGCAGGCTTGGCCTCCTTTTGCCAGCCACATTGTTAATGCCTCAACCTGTGCCGGGAGCTCAGGATCTCTCCAGAGTCCTGGGAGGGCTGAGGAAGAGGAGGAACAGGGGCTCTGAGGTGGGGACCCAGGCACTGGGGGGGAATTCAGGGCCAGAACTCTCCACCCCCAGTGCTCTCCATCAGCCAAACGGGGAGTCACTGGTCCTCCATGAGAGCCCTGGTTTTATAGTCCCCAGCAGGAAACACAGAGCTGAACAGAGCAAATATGTCTCCCTTGCTCAAAAGGAAGAGAAAAAAAATATCCAAACAACATCAGACAAATAAGGAGAAAAATAATGCAATCCCCTGCCAGCACACAACAGCAGCCTGGGAACACTTTACCCAGCTATTTTCGCTGTGATGTCTAATACACCACCCTTTCAAGCATAGTCTGAAATGTATAATTTTCCATTACAGTCCTGTATGTTTGACTTTAATATAATGAAGCCTTCTCCCTTCACTACACCAGAATATTTGGTCTATCAAATTGCTTGTGTGAGGACTACTTTGGACAACGGAAAGAGCTGAAGGCCAAAAAAAACTGGTGGCTGCAATCCTCTCTCCTTCTCCTGCCTCACCCCATGGCTAACAGCCCTAATGCATCCCTGGGACAAGCCTCCCAGCATCACCTTTCCCAGGGGAACACAGTTGGCACCACCTAACTGTGCTGGGATTTGATCTTTAAGGCAGAGGGTTTGGTGCTTCCATGAGTTTAGTTTTGCTTATAAATAGGTCAGGGAAACCCAAAACTGCTTCAAGGGGGCATGGATGGCAGAAGCATGGCTTGCCAAAACTCTTCCCCAGCCACTGCAGGGTGACCTGGAGTAGGTGCCACCTCGGAAAGGAGGAGGGAGGGGAGCACAAGGGGAAAAAAAAAGATATTCCAAACCCAAGCCATATCCAAGCCACAAATCAGATCTCTCTCCAGGAGGAAGAAGTTCGTTTCAAGCAAACTGAGGTTGGAGAAGGATGCTGGCTGCATCTCAACTGCTTTATTCACACAAACAGAGCAGCCAGCCCTGACAACAGACCCAGCCACCTCCAACCAGACCAAAGGAAGCTCTGCCAGCCTGGCTGGGGCTGGGACAGGGCTGCAGCTGCAAGGACAGCACATCCTGCCCCGAGCTGCAGCTTTGGCTGTCTGCAGTAAAAATTGGGATGGCTGCACGGCCACGCAGGCTGTGATGTGGCCAGTGAGCCACGGGCAAAGTACCTCTGAAATATTGCTGAAGCATCACCAAATCCCCCAGAGCCACAATGCTCTAAAGCAGGGCAGGCTTGCTGGTCAGCTTGACCGCACCAGAATTAACTCCAGCTTCATGAAACCAGCTCCCAAAGCCCTTGAGAGGTCCCCAGCACCCAGCAGCCTGGTTCCCAGCAGCTGGTATGGCAGAGGAGACGGAGACATCTCACAGCTTCCCACAACAGCCCATATCCCAGAAATGTTTTACTCAGCTTTGCCTGGAAGATACGAAACTAGCACTGTGGGATAAGTGATTTTTCAGTCCTATAAGCAAAATAATATTTTTTTAAAAAAATCTGTTTCGGGTCAGTTGTCAGTTTTCTTTCCAACGTTTCAACTCATCAAGGAGGGGGAAAATGCCATGTTTCAGGTTCAGCAATCTGTTTGGGTTGGTGAAGGGGAGGGAAATGCATCACTTTGGGGACCAGCCTTCCCTTCAACTTTCAAGGCAGGGTGTTTTCAAACAAAGGCAGGCAGGGGAGAAACAAAACCACTCTGTTCCAGTCATATCGAAATGAAATGTTTTGACTGCAAAAATAAATTGATGGTGGTTACTTTGAAGCACAGACAAATTTGTTAAATATTCTGATAACGAAACATCCTGTTTCGCCTTTGGGGAAATAAAAAGGTAATAAAATACTTTCTTTGGGCTCTAGTACCTGCCTGGGAACAGCAACACTGAACAGCCTCGCCACAGGTTTCCTGCTAACACCCTTGTTTTCAATTCCTGCT
>NW_008617189.1:39184-60869 GCF_000691845.1 Merops nubicus | reverse complement strand
TGCAGCAAACAGTATTTTAAAGACAAGATACCAAGGGATTCCTGAAACCAAAGCCCATAATAAGGCTTTTAAACCTGTAAGATAGGTCAATTTTTAGGCCTAATTGCCTTGAGAGCATCTCTAATGATGCAGACCTTTCTATTTAGCAGGCAAAAAAAAAAAAGAAGGGGGAAAAAAGGAAGTTGCTGTAAGTTATTCACACTCACTCCCTGCTCTGCTTCAAGAGGATTTACACAATATCTTTTAAAAAACTCAGAGAGGTGAGCTGTGGGATTAACCCAGAGCACTTCTTGGTGGGAAGGAATAATTTCCCTCCAGAGCAACAGCACGTTTTCAGTGCCAGTGGGATGCAAGCAGTTGGTTCTACTCACTTGAGGCAAATTTAGGACTTCAACCTCCCAGTATTGAAAGGTAATTACAGCACTTGGGGTGCTTCCTGGGAGAGGACCTTGAGGTGGGGCTCCCTGATCCTGCAGAGATGGGTGGCAGGTTTAGCTGCTCCACAATCCCATAGGAAACAGAGTTTATCCTCCCACACGTGGCGTCAGGATGGGATGGAAAACAGGGAGCAGCCACCTCAGGATGCCTGCCCAGTCATTTTTTAATTCTTCTAATAGCACGGCAGCACCAGGCTTCACTATTTTCTTTCTCCTGTCTGGAAAAACTGAAAATTTCCTTCTCTCTGCTGAGGCAGAGAGCAGCAGCTCCCAGCCACCCGCCCACGGCGCTACCTTCGCTTCAGGGACGTCTCTCCAGCCCAGATGGTGGAGGGTCAAGTGCTGACAGCTGGCCTGGCAGCACAGCAGCAGGGATGGCATTAGTTTTCATTTCGTTTTAATCGAG
This sequence comes from Merops nubicus, assembly GCF_000691845.1. NCBI lineage: Eukaryota > Metazoa > Chordata > Aves > Coraciiformes > Meropidae > Merops > Merops nubicus. The sequence goes on along the minus strand of NW_008617189.1, from coordinate 60,026 downwards.
AAACCGCAATGCATGTGCAAAACAACCACTGTTTTCCTAAGTTGGGTTTGCTGGGTCTTTGCAAACTGGCAGAGAAAATCAGCGTGAGGTGAAGAGCTGCAGCAATGACCCCCAGTAGGATGCCAGAGCTGGACAGATGGTGTGGCCACATCAGCCAGTCACAGACACCCACCTCTGCCACCTCTAATGAAGAGAAACGCAGGGATGACACATCTCTGGCCAGCATCACCCCCGTGCCCCCCAAAATCCCCCCTGGCACTGTGGACACCAGACCCCCAAGCCCGATGTAGAGCCCATCGCTGTCCTCATGAGGGGATGGATTATCCCAAGCAAAGCAAATTGTGAGCAAAATTAAGATCAGTATTTTCTCCCCTCCAGGAAAATTGAATTTAACAATTTGGACAACTTGAAAGGCTCCTGCCATGGGGCAGGAGGTAAATATTCATGAGGGAGCATTCCCAGGGCAGGTGCAGCGGGAATGCTGCCTTGCCGGGGAGTCCCCACCTCCCTCTCCCCTTCCTTCCATCCCTTCACCCTTCACAGAGGCAGCTTCTGGAGCTATTCCTACTGATTTACTAAACCTAAATACTAACAACAAACAGTGTAACAGGGGAATGGCAGGTACCAGGGTACTTGCAGGGACATGCTCTCTGAGTTTATCTTTGCTCTGCACCAGGTCCCAGCACTACTGCACATCAATAACCTCTAACCCCCTGTTTCACAGCCTCCTGCTCCCAAACCTCATCTCCCTTATCTCAGCTTCCCCTTGCTGCAGCTCTGCCTGGAGGATTCCCAGAGGATCCTTCAAAGGCACACTGCTGCCCTGGGCAAAGACCTCCAATACTTGGTCCCAAAGCAAGGCCCCTGAAGCTGCAGGAGAGGAGGTCTTCTGCTCTGCATGTTCAATAGTTTCAAAGGGGAAACAAGGGAGGAGAAGCAATTAACACTCAAAAAAGGAGAGCCAGGCACCAGCAAGTGCTGCTGCTATCTATCCCTGCAAACCCAGCAGTGGGGAGATGGCCCCGTCACCTCCTCCAAGCCATACCTGGGTCCTCATGATGGTTTTGATAGCAGCTTCAAACTCTTCAGAGTTATTGTAGTCGACAGTCCACACGTGTGGCTTCCCGATGAAGTCTTCAGCATACGGGTGTTGGGAGGACACCTAAAACACAGCAGTGTGAGCCGGGTTTTGCAGACCCTGACAGAACAGCTTCTGTCTACCACTCACAGCCGTCATGATGGCAGAGAGGAGCAGCAGGCTCAGGCACAGATATTTTGGGGTTTAACCCATTGCACGTAGAGACGTGCTGGAAAAAGGCTTCCTCTGAACCCAGCTGCCTCCTGACATCAGGCTGATGCTTGAAAACTCCCACTGGATTAGTGTGCCCCATTCCCATCAACACTGAAATCGCCTCCACAGCACTGAGTATTTCCAGCTTTGTAATGCAGCTTCAATTTAATCTTGAGTCATTTTTTGGTCTAGAGTGGCAAAAAAGGAGTGCACAACAGCAAAGGTCTGTGAAGGCACTATGTTTCCCAGGTTTGCCAGCTCCAGAAATGAGGCAGAGAGAAAATCCATCACCACCAAAGGCTGGGGAAGTCTTGCACTGGGAGAAAGCAGTGCTGGAAGCCAAATCGCCCCGATGCCACGGGCAGCCCCACACACTGGCACTCCACAGTGCCACCAGGACATTTTTGAGGCTTTACCTCTTTTATTTCAGCCCCTGAGTTGCCTTTTTAGCCTCAGGCTGCTGCTTCCTACCTTGGGAAGGGAAGAGAGGATGCTGAGCAGAGGAGGGGCTTCAGGGGCATGGCAAAATGTTACAGAGGGGCCTGAAGAAAAGCTGGAGGAGGAGCGCAGCACATGCTCCATACTGGATTCTCCAGCTTTCTGTCCTTTCCCACTTTTTTTGCAGGCAGATTGATCTTCTCCTTCCCCTCCAGCATACAACCCCCCTGAGGCATTTCACAGCCTTCACCCTCGGCTGCTCTGAGCTGAAGCACAACCACAGCACCCACCCAGCAGCTAATTAGGGGGGTGCCTGGGGCAGACAGCCCAGTGCGCCCCACCCTGTGGTAGGTGCTGGCCAGCTGGGCTCCAGCAAAGGTAAGCCACACAGCCCCCCAGCAAAGCCTTCCTTGGTAGGAGCAAGCACCGCGCTGCGTTATCCACTTTATTAATAATGAAAGAGGCAATTTTCTCAACCCTTTAACTTTTTAAAGAGTTCCTTCTTCACTTAGATTGAATTCCCAGGGAGGGGCGAGCCTGGGAGGAGTTTCATACCCCTGCAACATCCCAGCCACCCCTTTGGATGTACAAAAGGACAAACAGGGGAGCATCACCCTGGGTCAGGAGCAGGGTGTGGGCTTTCCGTGGATGGGGCTGATGAAGATGGAGCCTGTGATCTGTAGAATTCTCCTGCATTGCCTTCTCCTTTGCAGCCCCACACCCACAGCAGGACCCCTTGCATCCCAGCACTCTGGATGGAGACGACGAGAGGACGGGAGCAGAGCCCCCGTCTGCAGGTACCACACTTCTGCCTTTGAAAAGGCCCCGAAAAAGCAATCTCAGGTTAGCCAGCACCCTTCCCCTGGGGTGCCCACCCCCCAGCCCCCTGCTCACCTCTCTGGAGGTGGGCTTGCCGCGGAAGAACTCGTGGTTGAGGGAGCTGTGTGGGGGGCTGAAACGCGCCTGCAGGAACACGCAGCCGTTGGCGATGGCCTCCAGCGGGGCAGGGCCCTCGTAGGGGAACCCAAAGCCGATGAAGAGCTGCAAGGAAGAGACCCACGTGAAAGAGAGCAAACACAGCCAACCCCAGAGGAAAGACTCCCAAATAACCCTCCTCAGCATCCTGCTCTGCTGCCCTGGTCGTGCACACCGAGCCCCTAAGGCAGCTCCGTGTAGTTCAACACCCCAGAGCTTAAATGTGTTAAAAGTCCCCCTGCTCCGAGGCTCACAGCCCACTTAGAGAATCACTGTGGTTGGAAAAGACATCTAGGATCATCAAGTCCAACTTTCCTCCCAACCTTGCCCTAACCACTAGACCATGGCCTTAAGTGCTACATCTACTCATTTTTTAACACCTCCAGGGATGACTCCACCATCCTGCTGGGCATCCTCCCTGGGCAGCCCGTTCCAGTGCCTGACCACTCCTTCAGAAGAAGAAATTCTTTCTAATATCAAATTGAAAGCACCCTAGTGCAACTTGAAACCATTTCCTCTCATCCTGTCATCAGTAATCTGGGAGAAGAGACCAACACCCACCTCACTACAACCTGCTTTTAGGTAACTTTAGAGAGCAATAAGGTCTCCTCTCAGTCTCCTCTCCTCCAGACCAAACAACCCCATTTCCCTCAGCTGGGCTCCCTAAGGCATATTTTCCAGCCCTCCCACCAGCCTCGTTGCCCTTCTCTATACCCACTCCAGCCCCTCAATGTCCTCATCCTGTGGTGCCCAAAACTGGACACGGGAGTCAAGGTGGGGGTCTCACCAGTGCCAAGTCCAGGGGCACAATCACCTCCCTACTCCTACTGGTTACACCATTTCTGATCCAGGCCAGGATGCTGGTGGCCTTCTTGGCCACCTAGGCACCCTGCTGGCTCATGTTCAGTTGGCTATCCACCAACACCCCAGGGCTTTTTCCACCAGGCAAAATCTTGTGCAAAGCAACAGGGTGTTCGGGAGCTGCAAGTTCCCCCAGGGTGGCTATGACCATCACAGTGACCCTGCATGGAGAAATACTGGCTGGCCAAAGGCCTTTGGGTTGGTGAATCCACAACATTTCCCCCAAACACTGGCTGAAGGTGACGGGGATGCATTCGCCCAGGGGAACAATGAACCTCACCCCACTTAGCCATAAATAAATTCATCAGGAAACGTTGTGCTCTGTCTGTGGACACTCCGCAAGGAGAAACTCATCAGCCAGGACTTGCTTTGCTTGCCTTGCTCAGCTCCTGGCTAGTTGACCTGCTGCTGGTGCCTGCAAGCCAGGAGGGGTGCAGGTAACACCCATCCCCCACCCCGCTGCCTCCTTTAATTAGTTTTTCCTTCTCAAGGTGACTGAGTCCTGGCTACTGGCTGGTTAATGGGGCGCAGGGCACCCCAGACCCCCCGGCTGGCTCTTGCCCACCTTCGCCTTCCTCAGGAGCTGCTGGAACTCCTGCTGTGGCAGCAGCCCGTGGTTCTTGACGAAGGGCGGCACCTCGGGCGGCCGCTGCGTCTCGTAGTAGACCGTGCCGTGGATCTCCATGTACTTGTTGAGGATGGCCAGGAACTTCTCCTTGCCCTGGGGAGGAAGGCGGTGGTGTGAACCGAACCAGAAGATGGGGATGACCCCTCTATGCTTATAGGGGGAGATTTCACTCTCAAACTGCTGTCGTGCCACACCCATGATGCTTTAGCCTAATCCACAGCAGGGCAAAACCCACACCTCCACTCTGTGTCCCTCAGATACATGTCCTGGACCACTCCAGGCTCCTAGTGAGCCTGGATGGCTGCAGGATCCATCACCTTGGACATGAGCACCTCAAGCCCTTGCCTTCCCTGCCGCTTCCGTGGGCAACTTCTACGCTGGAGCTGCTGAATTCGAGGTTTCAGGGGATTTAGAGGGAAGTTTGCAAAGACCAGAGCTTGCCAATGGCCTCTTATTCCAAGTAACAAATCCCCAGGATTTTCTCACTCAGGTTTAATCCCTTTTTGCTACCAGGAAAAATCAAGGGGGTCATCAGCTTTCTTCTTTTGGAGGCTTTCCTCCTTTTGCTCTCCAAAGCAGGTTTCTATTTTAACAATTTCTCTGTTGCAGATTTTTTTTTTCCACTTGGAAAAACCACAGAGAGACCATCCTTTGGAAGCTGAATTTTCAGCTTGTTCCAGTGATGCCAAAGGCCCCAAAAAGAGCAGAGACCGGGAGAGAATAAGGAGGTCTAAATGGGGAATTTGAGAACACTCCATATGTTGCCTTAAAGCCTCTCTGAACACCATATTTCTGCCCTCAGCCACATGCCCCTGGACTTCTCTAAGGTTAAAAACAAGTCCTTTCGGTGGGATGAGGCTGCAGGGTGAAATCTTGGCCACAGGGCCACTAAGACCCAAATCAGCACCATTTTGATGTCAATTCCCTAATGCTTGAGGAGATGAGAGTGAAACAAAGCCCATGGTCCCTGGGTAGCACCAGGCATCACCCAGCATCTCTGGCTTCCTGAGGCAAGACGTTCAGAGGGGCAGGAGGTGAGAAATGATGGGAAGGTAGATCTAATGAAACATTTCTAATGCCAAAAAGATCCTGCTCTGGAGGTGACACCTGGTCCAAGGCTTGTAAATAAGCACCTGGCTCCAGGAGATGAAGGTACTCTTTTCCTTCCTGGACCTCAAAATCACTCAAAATAACAAAAAACTCCTCTTCTACCTTATTTTATGACATGAGGTGGCACAGGACATGAAGCAGTGCCCAGGCAGCCTGGACTTGTGGAACAACCACCAGCAAAACCAGCCCCAGCCCCTCTACCCAGTAACAAATGACCTCAGCTAGAGAGCTTTGGGAACATGGAGGTTGTTTGTGAATTCTGGTTAAAAGGAGCAAATGTTCATAGAACTAAGGGTAGAGGGAAATGTCTGTTCTGAGGCTTTTAACTCTCTTTAGTGCCTTCCCAAATTAACCTAAGTAAGCTCAAATGAAACTTCTGGATAAGAAAGGGTGAGGAGATGGTAGCAAAAGAAGACGAAACCCCACAATTCCCCTAAAATTGAATTTTGTGGCTTTCAGTGCGGTGTCGGGGAGCCTTCAAGCTACACAAATGCTGATGGGCTTTGCTCTCAGCTGTGAGGGGTGATGGAAAAGCCACAAACACCCATGAACAGGAGGAGATGGTGTGGCATGGCCAGATCCTGGCCACCACAGCATCCCTGCGAGGGCAGAGCTGCTCAATCAGGAAAGGTGGGGACAGAGAGGGGACACAGCCCCCGGCTGCATCAACCCACATCCATCCTGGCAGCTCAGCAGCACCGAGCCCATGAGGAGACAAAGTCAACTCCAGCAAAACCTCTTCCCTCTCGAGAAGATGTGCAGGGGTAAAGCCCAGCAGCAGCTGGCATGGTACAGTACCTGCAACTGGAACAGCCCCAGGCAGCACACACAGGGAGAAATAGAAATAAAGCAAGAGACAGTGAGAATTAGTTGTTTGATTTTAAGCCCTGGAAGGAAAAGCTACTGGGTTGGCTTGGGATGAGAGCACTGGGGGGAGTGGGGAGCACGCACATTCCCTGGCTGCCACAGGAGGTGCAGAGCGGATGGTTTGGGGGGCTGGGGGGTATTGCCCACTCCTTTCCCCCAGACATTCCAAGCACAGGCAGGCAGAGGTGCAACACGACCCTCAACACCTGAAAGCACAGGCATTCCACCCGCCCATGACAACCCAGGGGCAGCACAACAGCTAACAGCAATTATTGTCATTAATTACACCCAATCATCGATACAAACTCCTCAGTCTACACAGCCTGTTGGGAGGAAGCATCACCCAGAGCAGAGAGCAGGGGACGGGGTCTCACCAGCCCTGTTTGCTTGGAGGTGCTGGATGTGTCACAGCACCTCAGCTTCTCCTCTGCAAATGGGACAAGGGTGCTTCTCAACAAACTCACCAAAATCTGGGCCTCAAAAGCTCCGGATAAGAGCCAGGAGCTGCTGTGACCTCAAAGCTCTGCCTACAGCTGCCCCGAGAGCACCCAGGACACCCACCTTCCAGATGCTGGCCTCCTTCCCGTACACCACTGCCATGCTGCTCACTTTGTTGGACTTGATGAGTTGCCTCTCCGTCTTGTTGAGCTCCTCTGACACGAAGCCCATGAAGGAGTTGTCAGGGGTGTGAGCTGGGGACACCAAGGGGAGAAGACATGGGGTTGGGGAGATGTTTTCTGGGACCTCATGAGGGTTGAGGATGCAGGCCCATTGCAGCAGAAGGGCTGAGATGAGCTTGGCTCCAGAGCCTTGCTGGAGCTTGGAGGAAAAGTGGCATGAATCTCCACCCAAGCAGCTCATAAAATACAGGCTTTGGAACTCACTTGAGGGACTTTTAAAAGTAAGGCATTTTTAAGGCTGCCAGATGGGCTTTATCCAGTCAGGAAGAAGCTACGTTTGCATCACCCAGCACCCAATGGGTCACAGGGTTCCTTTCAGACAAGCACACCTCCTTTCCATGTCACAAGCAAACCCAAACCACTGAGCTGCCTCTCACCTTTAGAACCCCACCTGAAATAAAACCAGACTTTGCAACTGAAACCACCCTGCATTTCCCATCCCAGGAGCTGGCAGCTCCTGGCTGTGTCTGAGAGAGTGCTCAGGCACTGGAAGGGGCTGCCCAGGGAGGTGATGGAGTCACCATCCCTGGAGCAGTTCAAACAATGAGTAGATGCAGCACTTGAGGCAATGGTCTAATGGTTAGGGAGTTGTTGGGATGGAGGTTGGACTTGATGGTCCTGGAGGTCCTTTCCAGCCATAGTGATTCTATGATTCCTATGTTTGTGCCTGACTGGGCTGGAGCCAGCAACCCACCGTGGAGGAAGGAGCCAGCTCTCACCCCAGAACATTTCTATAGCCCAAGAGCTGGCCAAGCAGGCCCAGGAGCTCCCTGCAGGCAGGGGGAGGCAGACTGGAGCCGGGGAGGACAGCACTGCCCATGTGTCACCTCCTGAAGGAGGCGAGACCCTCCTCTGGGGTGCCCATGACCCGCGCAGCCGCCCCGCCGCGCCCCTGCCCCCACTCACGGAACATGGTCATGAACTGGGCGGGCTGCAGGTTCCAGTAGCCCCAGTTGGTGCGGTAGCCGCGCAGCGTGGCGTACTCCTCGTGGTTGTACGCCGGCTCCGTCCCAAAGGTGTCGATGACCCGGACGCGGCACCTGCCGGGGACACGGCACCCGGGACCTCAGCCTGAGAAAGTCCCACTGCCAGGGACAGCCGGTGGCCCCGGGCAGCTCACCCCCGAGCAGAAGGTGCAGGGACATCACCAGCGGCCCTCCCGCGCCCACCGCTCCCTGCTGGCGCCAGTTCCCCCTGGCAGGGCTTCCTGCTCCCTGGCGGCTGGGGGTGGGGGGTCTCCTGAAGGCTTGCTAATGCCTTCCCCAGCATCCCGGCAACGCTGGGGCAGGCACAAGAGCGAGGAGAGAAGGGGAGCATCAAGCAAGGGAAGAGCAAAACAAGCTGAATGTGAGAGCAAACGCATTTATAATAAAAGCAATAACATCGCTTGTCATTTTTCTCTCTAATAAAATTGTGTAGGATAGTGGAAGAGATGGGAGAAAACATAATAAATAGCAGGACTATCAGCACTAAATTAAATCGCATATTTTCCTGGCTGGTGATATACCAGGGGATGATGACATTTGTCTTGATGCTTGAAGGAACCAGGGATGGGGCTCCTTGCAAATAGAAAAGGCTTGAGCTTCCCTTAGTGATGAGGCCACTGCTGTCTGCAGGCACAGGACTCGGAAGCACACACACACCCCACAAGGGCTTTTTTCCCCCAATTCAGTCTCTTCTAACGAGGTTTTATCTTCATCACACAAGGCTCCGGAGCGAGCAGACCACCTTGTGCCCTGGCAGCACAGGACACAGCAAGGCACCACTGGCAGAGCCGGGCAAAAATCCAAGGTGCAACCCAAGGGTCTGACTCCTTGGAGGTGGGGACTGTCCTTTGAGGCCATTAGTTTTAGTCTGTACTTGCTAATGAATGAGATGGAGACCAGGAGAAGGGAGTGGCTTCGCTTACCTGTATTTCTTAAAGGAGAGACCCATGTGCTGCTTCATCTGCTGGAGACCGTGGTAGTCGGTGTAAATCAGGTCGAAAGGCAGAGGACTGGTCAAGGGACAGTTCCCCCGTCCTGGCGGCACCCCTAAGTGACTGGGGAGAAGCAGGAGAGACTGATCAGTCCCCCAGCACCACAAATGCCCTGCAGCACAAACACTCACTTCCATGCCCAGTGTCTAACTGGGGCCAGCGACTGCCTCCCCAGCCGACGGAGGAGGAGGAAGATCGTTCTCCTATCCCCAGCCTTTATTTCTTGGGCCAAAAATCTGAAGCTTTGGGGAGTGCTGGTCTCTCCCTGTCTGTGCACTTGCTCCAGCTGGGTTCCTGCCATGTGGATGACGAGGTTTTTGCACAGCATTCCCAGCCAGGGCTCCCCAGCATACGGCGCACATGCTCCCCCGGACCTCTTTCATTGAAGACACCAGATTTTGCTTGCTTGCATTGCAACCCCCCCCCCACAACAGACTTGGAAAGCCACACCTTTTCCCTCTTCCCTGCTTGCAAGGCTCCCAGCTTAGCCTAAATCTCCCTATTCCCAGCCCCACACCCCTCCCAGCACACAACCACGCACCATTCCTCCTACTGCAGTCCTTACAGGTACCCACCACATCCCAAAGCACCCTCGGCTGCTTCTTGATTTTGGTGGCACTGTCTGTCCTTGGATGTTGTGCACGTTTCATGAATATGTCTCAGTTTTTGTCCCATTTATGAAGTAGGTCAATAAAGCCAGGGTAGGGTCTGGCTCAGAGGGTTTACCGCCAGTTCCTCACGACAGCTCTACTCATCCCCTCATCCCTCCTCCAGCAGATAAAAAGCATTATGAAAATCCAGATAAACCAGATCGACTGCAATCTCTTTATCAAGATCATCAATTACCTTGCTGCCAGGGTGATATGTGATTAATCTGGCATGATACAAGGCTGGTAAACCTGCGGCACGTCTCCTTCCATTTTCAATTACCTCTGTGAACTGATGAATCCCTTTCTCCAAAGCTGTTCCACTAAGTGTACCACTGATGTCAGCTTGACAGCCCATCTGCTTGTCTGGACCATGTTTCCTCCTTCTCAGAAAAAAAGCTGTGACATCTTCCAGCTTCAGCAGGTTTCTCAAAAATCCTTGTTACGTGTACTTGTGATTTCTGAATGCTAGTTTGCTCAGAAATACAAATGATCCACCCTCAGTTTCAATGCTCTTGTATTTTTTGCCTCCTAAAACAAATAATTCCTCATCCTCACCCTCATAACCCTACTCTTATCCAAAGAGCAATAGCAACACCCCCATGGAGAACAGAAACGTGGAGCTGACTTGGTCTGCCCAGGCTCTGCCCCACTCCCACCATACAGTTGCCCTGTTTCATTCTCACTCCCTCTAACAGGGCTGAGGAATTTCTGGTTTATTTTTCAAGTCTGAGCTCAGGCAGTGTGAAATCTCACCCTTAGCTCCTGCCTGCTAAGATGTCTTTGTTTTCTTCCGGGATTTTCACTTCTGGCACCTATTTGGAGATGGGAATTTATCCCACCCATCCTCATCAGTATTTTCCCTTCCCTTAGAAATAAAAACTCCAACCAAGTGTTACATTCCCAGGCTTTGAAGCTTTCCCTCTATGTGACTTCTCTGACTGGTTCTCCTAACTTCTCTGCATTTCCTCTTCTAAACCCAAGAATTTTCTTTCCAGCTCTACCCAGGTTTTATGTTGCTCAGCTTAAGCTGGACACACAGTCCAAGGGTCTATCCTCTGAGAAGCACTTCCATAAGGTCCTCATCCCTTGGCCACACCTACAGCTACAGAGAGGATTTCATCTATTGATCCCACAGCTGGTTGTAGAGGAAATGGATGGGAACAGCCAAGTGATGCAGTTACCAAAAGCATTTGCTCTCCATACTCTAGTCTTTGCAAAAAACATCAGAAGGGATCATAAGTAGCCAGTGAAATTGATTTGCCATTATAGATACATGATGAAGGGGTCTTGGTCTGCTCCCTGGCCATATCTCACCCTTGTTCTGACATGTCTTGCAACCTCTTGAGCATCAGACACCAACATCCTCCTTCCAACCCCACCCCAACCTGAGGCTGGTGATCCCGAAATCTTCACCAGAGAGTGAATACCTGGGGAACCACATCACTTGCCCAAGCCAGGAAAAGCACAGGGATTCAACTGGAGGCAAAGAGCTGCATGTGCAGCTGCTTCACAGCTCTTGTCAGAAGGAATGCAGGCAGCAGCTGAGGGCAGCCCAGCCGGGCCGGCCGCGGGGGAAGCAGGTCACCCTTCCATCACTTTTATGCACAATTTTACACGACACGGCTGATTGGGAGGATGGCAGGAATAGAAAGGCTCTCACCTCCAAGAGCCAATTCAGCACGATAAACAGGGCAATGAGGAGACTCACCCCTCCTGAGGAGGCTGAAAGGGAGATTTTAAGCCAGTAAAAAACCCAGGTCTTTGGAGAGATGCAATACTGAACACCACATTTGCTCACATACACGCTGCTTCTCCCTCAGTCGCCAGCCAAATGGCAGTGCTGATTTACACCGACCTGGTGCCATGGTGCAGCCACTCAGCTGATCCATAAACCTTGTATTTAACTAAAAATCCCCAAACCATGACAATTCTCTTGCAGCACAGCCCGTCCTCTAGCTAGTATATGTAACACAAGCCGCTGCGCTGCAAAATCATCTGGAGTTTTTAAAAGCCTTAAGCAAGCTTGACAAGGGGCTGCAGGAAACAGCAATTAGTGTATCTCAGGCTGAAGCCTCCAAAAAAACTCTTCATGGGTTAGGGAGAGGAGGTCGGGCTCCCCCAGGCCCCCCCTATAGCTGTAATCTGCCACACATCCCCTCGCCAGGTCCCTTCGTACTCCCAAGGCTGCGAGGCAGGAGGCGACCTAAAAGCAGGACTGGTGTCTTTGAAGCAGAGCATCTCTCTCACTTACCCCCCTTATCCTTCCTAAACTCTTCAGAACCACTGATTTTAATATTCCAGTCATGCAAATCCAGGCTGCACCTCCGAGGTGGGGGGGATTTTTTTTTCTTTCCTCCTTATTTAAAGATTCTTTATTCAAGCTTTCATCACTTGCCAGTTAAGTCAACTAATTTTCTACTAAACCCAATTTCACTCATGGTTGGAGTGAAATTTCCCTGATTTTTCCTCATGTCATGTACTATTAATGGCGCTTGAAATTACGCAAATAAAATTGATGAGCACAAATGCCTCCTTCTCAGCCAGCGCAGCCAAGACATTTGTTTTTGGAAAACTGCTTGATCCCAGCTCCTGGAGAAACCTCTCCTCCCAGACCAGCCAAGGATGGTGCAGCACCTCCGGAGCAGTGACCCGGGGGCTCGTCCCATCCCATCACTATGCAGGATTAGTGCATCGGCTCAGCCTCGCTCCTCTTTGGGAGGCAGCACCCAAAGCAGCTTCACTCCAAGTGGATGCAAGCACCGCACTCGTCTCTCTGCCAGCTGCCTCCACCAGCTGTGCCTACTCCAGAATAAATCTACAGCAGCTTCTTCTCCTGCTATTTTCCCCTTAGAGGTGCTTTAATCAACCAGGGGATGCATTCCCTTTCCCAGCGCAGTGCTCTCTGAAATCAGATGACTGTGGGGTTATCTTTGCATCCTGCTGACCTATTTTCACATTAACCCAACGTTTCCTTCTACACTATTGCTCCTGGGGCTGAAAAGTCCAGCACTAAATGGATCTCGTGGGCATCTGCTGGCAGGCTGGGCCAATATCCTATATTATATTTAATTGCATCCTCTCTGCCCACATCTGCTGTCATCAGCAAGGCAGACTGCGGCAGGGGAAATGGAGGAAAGCTTCTGTCCTTTCTGCTTCCTCAGCTTCTCCCTGCCTACAGGAGCCCAGCAAGCACAGGGCTGTTAGCTGGGGGATGAAAGATACTGGAGCCGAGCCCGAGCAGCTCCCAGGGGTCTGTGACAAGCCCATCAAAAGCAATTTAAAGTCCAAATAAGAGCCCACGAGATGAACATCCCACTACCTGACCTGTTCCTCCTGCTAGAAGAGACACAACGATCTCAAAAGTGAGGTTTTTCAAGCAATTACAGTATCCTTTTAAAGCCACCTACAATGGTTCTGCTTCTGCAACAAGCAACTGGACTGTTTCTCTGGCCCATCACTGATCCTGCATGACACAGTCCTACCCATCTGGGGGTGAGGTTCAGCAATCAGCAATCAGTTTATTTATTTCCAAGGTTCAACAAAACCCTGCTTTCTCCGTCATGTCAGGAGGCAGCATTTGCTGGAATCCCAGCATGTCCCCAGAAGACAGCTGATGCTGAGATTTTGCTGTTGGTGTAATCAGCAGCAGCTCCAGCAGGTCCGGGCAGGGCTCTGCCAGGAGGTCCCCTCCACCAGGAGGTCCCCAGGAAGGCATTTCTTCTGGGCTGCAAAAATCAGCCATGAGGAGTGAAGACTGCCAGATGTATTGCATCTTAGAATGGGATTGAAAGCCTACAGAAATGAGGAGTCAACAATCCTGCAGGGCTGGATTTGATCCAGGAGCTCCTGCTTGGACCATCGCTGGGTGTGCTGCAACCTCCATCCTCCCTGACCTCCACAGGCTGAAGGGGCTCTGGGCCCCCTCAGGGAGAATCAACCCTCCCCACACACCAGACGTAACCTCCTCTCACCTATACCAATTACGCAGCAATTAATAAGGTTATGATAACTTTTATGTGACAAAGCAGAGGCTTCTGCAATGGCAAGGAAGCCAGTGAGCTTTGGCTACAAACCAAACATATTTCACAAAGGAGTGCAATTTAAACAGGTTGGTGATTCCTGTTAATTTTTACACCTTCCTCTCCTACAAAATAAAGCCCTCAAAGGTGGAAGAAATCCCTCTCTGCTGCTCCTCACCATGGCAGAGTGGCTCATACCTGTTCCTCACGTAGCTGCTGCCAGCCAAGCTCTGAGCCACCTCCTCGGAGGTGCTGGGAAGCTGCTGTAATTAAAGGGAGCAACTTTTGCAGCCTTGCTTCGATGTACACAGCTTTTAATTGCAGAGCTACTCGGCTGCAGCTCTGCCAACAGCTGGACCCGGCTGAAGGGAGGGGGAGGAGCAGGGGAGGTGATGGGATCCACCATCCTCTGGCAGGAGCAGACTCATCTGGCTGGGCAGCATCAGACCCTGCACAGATCAAACAGCTCTTTCTGGACAGAAATTCGGCAAATAATGAAGAAGCTTCCCAGGGAATGGAAACAAATCCTTGGGCCCCTCTGGGGAGCAGCAGAAGCTGAGCACTCACATGCTCATGGTGCCCGGGCAGACCCATGGGCTATCTCCTGCTGCCCCAATTGCTCCAACAGCTCAAAAGTGAAGGCACAGTTTCAGCCAAATCTTCACAGGTACCACTACAGCAAAGCCGATTTCTACCCACAACATCTCAGATTCCTGCCTAACCCATCACCTAAGGTATTTCTGCTGGAAACACATCCCAGTTAAACTGCAGCTGGAGAATGCAGCAAAGCTCAGGCAGTGGTGTGCCCAGTACTTGTGTTTGGTGCTCATCCTCTCTGTCTTTGCAAGGGTCTCCAGCAATCAAGTACCTACAGCTGGGGGCATCATCTTCAGCTCCCACTGAGACCTGTAACCAAACATTCAGCCTTTCTGAAGCTCACAACATCCCATACACCACTGTGATCTAGCACAAACATCAAAGCCTGGACAGCAAGAGAACAACACAGTAATCCTAGCAGCTTACAGAAACACTCGCTCTCAAGTGATGGGAACATCTGATGCTACATGAAAGGCTGAGTTTCCTCCCCACCAGTGTGGAGCTGATAAATCCCACAGCCATGCCATGTAGCTCCATCAACCAGTGATCATTCTGACTGTTTGCACAGGCAGTGCAGGACTGGATTTGCCAACTGGCAAGGGAAGGTGAAGTCTGGATCCCAGGCACCACGCAGGTTTTCATGGGAACAGATGCAAGACAGAGAGATGGCTCTTATCTGCCAGAAAATAATTAGAAATGCCTTTGCCTGGACACTGTGTTTCCCTTTGAACAGCCCTTTTTGCAGCCTGAATACACCTTGATGACTGTGGGAAGTGCAGGAAGATAGTAGCTCTAGTTATGTGCCAGGCAACGAGAGGAGAGTGCTGGCAGCGGGAGCTGAGCCTCAGCCTGCTGTGGCACTGGCTCTGCCATGGTACCAGCCTTGCCGTAGCCCATCCGTGCCACCCTGATGGCTCATCACCCAAACCACACGCTGGCCACAGCTTGGCAGGGAAAGGGCTGCCAGCACAGGATATGAGCACATGCTTAAAATGCAGTGCCTTGCCAGGGCCAGTGCCAGGAGTCCAGAGCTTGACACCAGAGCAATTAAGCTGCAAGAACACTTTGTTGTATTCTGACCCCACGAGGCATCAAATCCTGTTTTCTTCGACTTTCTGTCCTGCTTTGTGAGCAGTTAATTTCAAGGGGACCGTTGCAAAAACCGTCTTTGATCAATACTCCCAGCAGCTCCACACCCCCATGTCCCCAGGCCTCTCCCATAGCCCTGCAAAAGCAGCTGGAGATGCCAACATGACCATTCCCATGACTCAAGGATGGGGGTAGGAGCTGGAGGTCCCCACAGCACCCATTGTGCCCTTTCTCCAAGGGGTAAGTCTGAGTAGATCTCTTCCTGCCTGCCCCTGGGGCACAGGGGCTCTGGAGGAAGAGCCTCAGCTCATTGTGGCTTTTGCACCAGCAGAGCCATCCCTTGGAAATGCTGCTTGGGGTTTTCCAACATCTACTCAGAACCTGCCTCATTAACAACTCAGCTCAGGTCTTTCAAACACTTCCCACTCCTCCCCTACCAAGCAACACACACCCACCTTGATTCTCACTTCCCTGAAAGCACATGTTGGCTACCAAAGCAGCACATGGGATCATCTTGTCCAACCCCCCTGCTCCAGCAGGTCACCCACACCAGGGTGCCCAGGATGGTGTCCAGGTGTGTTTGGAATCCCTCCAGAGAAGGAGTCTCCACAGCCTCCCTGGGCAGCCTGCTCCAAGGTTAGGCAACTTCACAGGAAAGAAGTTTCTGTTTAAGTAGAATCTTCTGGGTTCCATTTTGGCTTGTTGTCCCTTGTCCTATCACTGGGCACCACTAAGAAGAGTCTGGCCCTGTCCTCTTGAGCTCTGCTCTTTAGATATTGATGAACATTGGTAAGATCCCCTCCCAGCTGGGGGATTTGGGGATGTTTGAGATGTTTCTTCCCACCCTGCTTCAAGACAGGGATCAAAATGCTGCAGGCTCCCTCCGCTGCCCCTGCCCACCCTGTACAAACCTCAGGTGGAAACAGCTCCTGACCCCCTGCTCCAGCTCAGTGCTTTCCCTTCCTCTGGGGGAGCTGCACGTGCCCAGCCATGCTTTGCACCAGCCACCACATTATCCCGTGTTTCACCCTTTGCCTGTCAAGACGCATCAGAAGCAGCTCACAAATTCAGTGGGAAATGCAAAAGAGGACAAACGCCTGCACTTAGTTCAACTACAGGAGAAAAATCGGCTTCTGGTAGGGCACGGCAACAGAATCCACACAGGTTTGAGGTCTGTAGTGGGCAGAAGATAAGCTAGCCCTGGAAAACCATGGCTGAGCTCAGCAGCTTTGATCTCAGATCTCACAGGGGCACTTAAACAGCACATAGCCAAGTCATGGAGCAAACCTGCAGATGCCCAGAGCTCCTTGGCCTGGCTCCAGATTAGCATTGCTCCCCCAAACTGGGGGAGGAACCCTTTCACACTCCTGCTATTCACCACGTGGCATCCCCCCGGAGCATGGAGAGGTGCCCCACACACATTGCCACCCACCTGACCCATTTTCACCCCAGCTTTCCATCACCAGTTTTTGGAAGCCGGGATTTACTTCTCTTCCTCATCTGCCTGATCCCCAGCACTCCAGAGCCCATCCTGAGCACTGCCTCTGGGCCCTGCTGCATTGCCATCAATAGGGATGTTAGTCATGAACAGAGCTCGGCTAACTACTGGCTGAAGTGTGTGCAGGCAAACCTTCCAATGATCCCTCGCCAATGATCAATACGTGTAGAAAAATCAGCTCAGGAATTTGAAGAGACACAAAACAAACCAGGAGAGAGGTTATTCCGTGCTGAATAATTTATGGGTGCCAGCCTTTGCTCCATGGAGGGTGGGAGCAGCTACAGCTCTAAGCCCTGAAAGGAGCAGGGGGTGGCAAAGAAAAATAAACAAGAAGTGGACTCAGCATTTCACATTGCTGGAGCAAAACATCCTTGAAGCCACCCCAATACTGGTGCCTGTCCTGGTGCCAGCTCAGCAAGAGACACCTGAGACAGGAGAGGACAAATTCAGCCCTTGCCCAGAGCAGAGCAAAGCTTTGCTGTTCCAGGAGGCTGCACGGGGGGCAGGAGGGATCAGAAATCAGAGTGCTTGGGCTGATCCTTCCATGGTGACATGGATTCATCCCCAGATTCATCCCTGCAGCCCCTCACACAGCCCCCAGCTGTGTGTGTACCAACCTGTGACCAAAGCTGCAGCTACAGGTAAAGTCCCCTCAGGCTTTAACAAAGAGCCCAGGATTAACTATTAGGACGACTGAGGATTAATTACTCATGTTCTGCTAAGCCCCTCATTGCCCAAGCTCAGGGAGAGGCTTTTCTCAGCACTCCTCAGAGCCCTGCTAATGCCCTACCAGCCTGAAGGAATGGATGCTGCTGAGACACCTGCAAGCACCGAGCAGGATTGCTGGGTGATGTCCCCTCCTCTTCTGAGCCCCACATTTACTCATCTCATGATGGGCTGCAGGAGGGTCCCAGCAAACACTGAGCTCAGGCAGAGGGACAGAAGGGGCACAGTGAAAGCCCCAGCTCCATCAGTGTAGAGGTGGAGACACAACGTGGGCATCCAGTGTTTTTTTTAAGAGAACCCCCGCTGGGGGGGGTGGGGATGGCCCTGCCGCTAGGACAGAGAGAAGAGCAAGATGTGTGCCCCCAGCTCCCCACCACAGCTGCAAAGGGGCAGCAACAGTGCCACCGTTCCAAGGGGCCACGTCCAAATCCATGTTAGAAGAGGAGGTCTCATCACTGCCACCCGATGTCAGAGCTCCCGTGCTCCCAAGGAAGGCACAACCACTCCAGGCAGCAAAGGAGCTCTCTCCAGAGTCACTCCCAGAGGGAACGGCCGCTGCGAAACCCGCAGGGAGACTCACCCAGCTCCTTCCCCTCATTAAACAACCACCGTGAGGCTCTTCGGTAAAAAAACACCAACACGAACCACACACCAGCAAGACCACAGCCCTCCCAGCCGTTAACCTCCTTCACCCTTGAGGACAGGTTCTTACTCAGCCTGTCAGCGGGCGGCACACGGCGATCGCCGTTGACGTGTGCCCGCCTCTCCCAGAACCTGCTGCCTCCTGCATTAGCACCAGGATTATTTTTTGGAGTTAATTAGTCGGCAGCTAATTCCGTTCATTAATTCTGAATGCCGCAGGGGCTGGGTTGGGTTTTTGTTGTAGTGTTTTTTTTCCAGGATGGTTGGGTTTTTTCATTCCCTTCTCAGCACGGCTCATTATGCGGCCGATGCTGGCTTAGCATTGCCCAAAACCTGCCCAGTCCCAGAGGCAGCTTCAGGCTTTTCTTGATTTATAACCCATCGTAATTTGCACTTGCCCTCCACTCGAGGTGCCTCACAGGAGGAGAGGAAATCTTGTAGGGTTACAGGAGGCAGCAGTGTCAGCCTGCTAATAACAGAACTCCATCAGCACACAGGAACACAGCACACTTCTCTTCTCCCTATTTTTTCCATCCATGTTGGTCCCTCTTGAAGAAAGGGTGCTGTCTAGACACACTTGTCGGGTGGCCCAGCATAGCTGTGTGCACACTGTTACCCTGCATCACCCCATATCCCAGGGCAGAAAAAGCTCTGTGGGACATGCCCCAGCAGTGGCAAATTCTACCACAGGTCCCCAGGCCACCACCAGCACCTTCTGAGAAGGGCTCCTTGGTGGCTACCACCCCTCTGCAAGGTTTTTTTTTTTTGGCAGTCTGCCTCAGAGGAGAAGGAAGGGAGGAAGGGAAGGAAGGGAGGAAGGAAGATAGCAGTCACGGCTCAAACACCACCAGTGAGGCCAGTGCAGCCGTACACAGTGAGAACAGCCAGCAACCTGCAGGACACCTGCATCCTGTGGCCACATGGCCACCAGCCCTGCAGAGAGCATCCCTTGGGAATGAGGGGTAAAAGGAAGCCTTTGCCATACCCAGCTCTAGGCAGGAATCAGTGGGACAGAAGGACAGAGCCCTGCCCCAGTCGTCTCCACATCTGCCCCACACGAAACCTTACTTTGCACCAGTCCTTCTCACTTTTCTGGGGTGAAGAAGGGAGGGGAACAATCCCAGCCATGATGCTGCTGGTCTGCACCCACCTAATGCTTGCACCAGTACAACACCAGTGCTGCCTGAGACACAGGTGGGGGAACAGCCACCCCTGAGCCTTTGCTTTCATGAAAGAGCTCATACAATCATTTTGGTTGGAAAAGACCTTTAAGATCATCAAATCCAACTGTTAACCCAGCACTGCAAGGTCACCACTAATCCATGTCCCTCAGCACCACATCCACACAGCTTTTAAATCCCTCCAGGGATGGGGACTCCACCACTGCCCTGGGCAGCCTGGCACAGCCTTGGGCAACCCTTTCAGGGAAAAAATTGTTCCTCAGGTCCAAACTAAAGCTCCTCTGGTGCAACTTGAGGCCATTTCCTCTTTTCCTGTCTCTTGTTCTTTGGGCGAAGAGCCCGACCCCCACCTGGCTCCAGCCTCCTGTCAGGGAGCTGTGGAGAGCCAGAAGGTCTCCCCTGAGCCTCCTTTGCTCCAGGCTCAGCACCCCCAGGTCCTTCAGCTGCTCCTCAACCACACTTAGGGTCTAGACCCTTCCCCAGCTCTGTCGCCCTTCTTTGGACACACACCAGGACTTTGATGCAACCCATACAGACACATGTGGGGCAGACCCTCCTGCGGGGCACCACACACCCACAGCACCACAGCACCCACCTCTGCAGCTCCTTCAGGGAGACCGTGACCCTCAGGCTGTGTCCCAGGAGGAAGAGGGCAGCCAGGATGTCAGCCCACTGCACCATCTCACCCAACGGGCCCCCCTTCAGCACCCGTGGACTGAAAACATCCCCCGACTCCTCTGTCAGGAAGCCAATATGGATCAAGATCTGGAGAGACAAGGAGAGGAATCGCTGCTGGGATGGGTGGCACGGGGGGAAAGGGACAACTTGGGTTTCCCAGCCCCGAGTGACTTATGGTCCCAAATTCCCTCCAGCTCCTCTTGCATGCTGTGATAATTCCAGGAAATCAGTTGGGTGTAAAGACAATTATGTCCAATTAGCAAAGGCTCAATAGTCCCAGTTTACCAGCACCAATCAGGTGCTGGTCTGTATCCTGGGACCAGGTTCCCGTTCCCAAAGGACATCCCAGCCTGTCCCAGGGACTGGAGCTGGATCTCCCTGCACCCAGGGACTGGAGAGCAGTGCACCACAAAACCATCAGCAGGACCTCTGCACAGTGCTGCTCCTCAACCACAGCTGCCTGCCCACCCCGGGGGCTGCCTGCCAGCTGGACTCCACCTCCCACCCACCAGCACCCATCTCCAAAATTCACCCCACTGTTCAGCAACGCCAATCCTGCGACACCCCAGACGCACAGAGTTGTGCCCATAGACCACAGACCAACCCTGCAGACCCCACGTGCTTCCACAAAGGAATCTTCCTCCCAGCTGGCTCACATCCCAGCTGTCCCCAACACCCACGTTCCCAAGGGCTCAGCTTTTCCACCTCCCCAGCCCCCCCGTGCAATGTGCTCCTACGTGTTTCTGGTCCCTTTGCCTGTCCTTCAGCTTCTGCTCCAGGCGCCGAGCCGCCCGCAGCCACTGCTGGGCCAAGTGCCGGATCCTCTTCTTCATGAAGCTGAGGGACTCCTTGCCCGTGCCAATCAGCTCCAGGAGGTGAGCCAGGTCCCTCCGGAAAGCTGCCTAGGAAAGAAGCACCCTCTGCATTTTGAGTG
>NW_008617189.1:38877-39155 GCF_000691845.1 Merops nubicus | reverse complement strand
TCGGCATTTTGAGTTGAGGAAAAGTGGCCACAAAAGGAGCCTCTAGGCTGCCACGGGGGCTGGTGGAGGTTTGCCCGTCGCTGCTGGGGTGCTCTGGGTCCTTCCTGGATGGGCAGCTTCCCCTGGTGCTGCCAGACCTGACACCAGAGCTCCTCCACTTCATGCACCTAATCCCAGGGGCCCCGCTGCACCCAGAGCGTCTTGTGGCATCCTCAGCACAGGAGAGACATGGACCTGTTCGGGTGGGCCCAGAGGAGGGCACAGAAACCATCCAACAG
>NW_008617189.1:17196-38593 GCF_000691845.1 Merops nubicus | reverse complement strand
TCTTAGCACCCTGCTCTAGTTGGGGCTGTCCCTGCTCCCTGCAGGGCTGAACTACATGACTTTGAAAGGTCCCTTCCCACCCAAACCAGTCTGTGTTTCTATGAAAACCCCCGTGAGGCATCACAGCCCTGCTGACCCTACTGGTGATGGGAACACTTATTCCCACCAGCCCTGAAGAACCTGCCTCCCCCCAGGCCCCCCGGAGCAGCAGGACACGAGCCACCTCCTTACCTGGGGGCGGGGCGGCGGCGGGGGGGAGGGCAGAGCCCCCGTGCGGTTCCTCCAGGGCAGGGCAGGGCAGAACCACTCCACTTCGCTGAGGTAGATGAGGAACGAGCACTCGGTGCCATCCACGCCGAAAAATGCGTAGCAGGGGTCGGAGGTCCACCTGGCCCTCATCCACTGCCAGGGGGCAGAGAAACACGGGGGCTTGTCCTGCCAGCTGGGGGGACGTGGCAGCCCTGCCAGCTGGCCCTGGTATGGGCATCCTCTCTTCTCCAACACCTTTGTCCGGGTGGGAGCCAGAAACGAGGGGCAGAGGGTGGAAAAAGGGCTGCAAGCCGGGGCACACCAAGCAGCAAATGTCTGCCTGCCTGGTGCCTCCAGGCACGAGGCAGAGGAAGAGCCTGGAGGGTTTGCTGGGGGCTCCTTGGGTTTCTAGCACTGGTTCCAGCACCAACACATGCCTTCCCTGGGGACACAGCCGTTAATCCCTGGGAAATGCCACACCACAGGATTTTCTTCTCATTAGCTTTGCTGGGCAGGGAGCTGAGCTGCTCATCTCATGTCCCTGGGCACAGTGGGGCAAGGAGACAGATCCACCACGTCCCCAAGGATGAGTCCCCGTGAAGGAGATTTATCATCCCCTGCAACAGTTCCTGCCAGCTTCCTCCTCATTCAGCTACAAAACCCAATCTGCTCAGGAGACAGGTCGCTGTGCCCAGTATGTAAGGCACAGCAATTACCTGGGTGGGAGATGGAGTTATGGCCTCCCACAATCAAATTACATTCTGAATTTACTCAAAGCATGGAGGGAAAGGATGCCCAGCACCAGGGGAAAAGGAAAACACAACCCCCCAGTATCATTTTAATATACTCTTCAACATCTTGCCAGGGAGACTCAACCCTGAAGAAGCCTGAGCTCGAAGCAGGAGGTCGGGCAGGGGAGGGAGGAAAACACTGTTAATTAGCACAAATAAATATGTTCTCTGACATCATAACCATGCTCTGGGCCAAATGCCAGGCTGCATGCAGGTTTAAAGAGCAGGTTGGGTCAGGCAGGGCATCCTGTTTGAGGTGGAGGTCCTGGCCTCCTTAATGAGATGCTCTTCTGTGGGATGCTGAGGTTATTCCCTTGACACTAGTGAACGCTCCAGATACTGAAAGGCAAAGTGACAGTGCTTTCCCTTCATCACCCTTCTGTCAGAACACACAGAAGCTACGGGCAGGGAGGGCTGCAGGCAGAGGGGGTCCCACAGAGCTGATCCTGCTGCTGTCTGCACACCTCTGCCTACTGTGGCTTCAGTGCTTCTGAAGGCAGAGGCCTCATTATTGGGGGAAAACAGCTACACTTGTATAGTAACAGCTCCCAGAGGAGGTCAGACACCTCCCTTGTGTTTTCTCCTCACAACACAGCGTGCCTTGCTTTCCACAGCTTTGGCTCTGCTTCTCCTCCTGCAGCTGGCTGCAGCTTGCCCATTTTAAAGCCACTGGAAGCCCGCTGCCCTTCCCAGTTTGGCCCCTTGGGTTGTTGCTTTGTGCCCTTCCCAGCAGCTTCCACCTCAGGTCGACACCCTCTCCCAGACAGGGATCCCGACTCACCTCTACTTTCCCAGCACAGTCAGGGTACTTGGGGTCCCTGGGCACATCACACTGGTCCCTCCTGCCTTCCATCACTGCAGAAAGACAATTTGGGTATAGACAGAGCTGGGACATGCTGGCAGAGCGGCTACAAATACTGGGATGGGGTGGGGTTGCCAGCCCCCAACACATTCATCAGCACAACATCTGGACCAGCAGACAGTCACATCCCATTTGATGGAGGAGGGCCCCAAAATGTGAAGCACCTTCCCCAAGGTCAGGAAAGAAACAGAGGAAACCCCCCAGCCCTGCTTCAACACCGAGAGCACGTTCCCCTTTCCTAACTCTCAGCAGGTGTCTTTACAGCACTTGCCTGCTGCTCTCAGCCTGCTCCAGACCCCAGGTCCTGTTAAGCATCCGTAAGTAGGCTGCAGCATCTAAGGAAGCACCTGACAGCCTTTATGCTGTAAACTTGCAATAAAAACTGTCCTGCTGAGCTGTCGAGAGAAGACTCAACCCCTGGGGTCAGTCCTGGAATAAGGCACAAAAGTGGCTAAAAAAGAAATAGGGTTTTTCTTCCTCTGTGTTGGCATTAATAAAAGACACCACCCCTCCAATAAGTCCTCCTTTGCCTAGAACTGAAAAAGTATGAGGTGGAAGAGGCAACAGAAGCATCTTCTACTTCATGATGCCAGCCCAAATCCCAGGACCCATGGAGCTGTGTGGAGAAACATCTGGAGAGCCCAGCTGCCCTCACAGCACTGCCAGACTGAGGTGGGAACATCTCTCCTGGCACTGGATCCCAGCCTCTGGGCTTGGAATCCAAACCAGCACATTATTTTATCCAGGTATTTGTGCCGGTGCTGCTCCTCATCTTTAATTCTGCATTTCTTTCAGTGGCCTTTATTTCTGACAGCAATTCAGATTTGTCACCTTGAATGAGTTTCCCAGGTCTTGCTCCTCTGCAGATTGACCTCCCCAACTCTTGAGTCCTTCTGGGCCAAGGGAGGCAACGTTTTTAGGAGAACATCCCTGTAATAGCAAGCTGAGAGTCCTGGAAGCCTCTGAAAAGGCTCAGACCACACTCAGGACCTCCTCTGCCTCAAAGAGAGGGTGTGACTGTGTGCTGCAGAGTTGGACCCAAGCAGCCCCATGAGGTCTGCTGAAGATCTTCAGGTGCCTTACTTAATCCTACAGACCAGAGTGAGTTGGGTAACCTCAGATCAGCATCCATTCCCCTTCATGTTAACCCCATTTTTCATGGTAGGCTGGATTGATCTCCCTATATGAGTAACAGGGAGGAGGTTTGGAGCACGGGGACCCCCAGGGACTCTCACCTTTCCCATTCAGGAGGCTGTTCCGGAGAATCTGATCTACTTTTACCGCAATGTCCGAGACATTTTGGGCTATAGCTTGGATCCTCTCCATCAACCCAGCTGCTGGCTGGAACCTGGGAAAAAAGAAACAAATAAACCCTGAAAACCTGATGTCTCCCAGTGAGGACACCAGAAGTGCTTATGGGATGCTTGTCACCCTTGGAAGCTGCCAGCAGCTTGAATTTAGCTCCAGGATGAGGAATGCCTGGTCCAGGGTGGGCCAGGTAAAGAGGTCACTGCCTTCCAAGAGGTTTGATTCAAAAACTGTGTAAATCAGTATTCTGGCATTTTTCACAGCACGCTGATAAAAACAGCTCCATCTGTCTATTTTACACGACGAAATATTAAATAGGCTGGAAAAAATGTTTTTTCTAATTTCAGATGCACTGTTTGAAAATCCTCCGTGGCGATTATTGGCCTTGCGGCGCACATAGGAAACTGTGCTGGGGAAAAAAGGGATTAAGAGAACAAAAACTGAGCAAGGAAGGCAAAACCAGAGGAGGGCTGAGGAAGCTGGAGCAGACTGGAGACAGATACAAACACACAGGACATGTCTATGGGCTCAGCCAGCCCATACACCAAAGGTGTAGGCGAGCAGATTTCCAGGTCCCCCGGGGAGAAGCAGCAGCGAGGGTTGCGCAGGGATGGGGTGCTGGGCTGAGCACCACCTGAGCTGGGTGTCACAGCCTGTAGGGACCTTCCCACCAGGGCCTGAGATCAGATTCCACCAGTTTGAATAGCTGCTTGTGTCAGCTACCCAACTACACCTCGCAATCGATACCGCCCTGGGTAAACAGCACCTCTGAGCTCATCTGCGTTGTGTAGGTGGAAGGACAGAGCCCTGTAAAGAGGCTGCGTGTCAATTAAAACCTGGTAGAATATATAAAAGGGCAAGAGAACTCAATCCATCAGCAGCCGTGCCTTGTCAGGCTTGACAAGGAGCAAGCTCTCCACCTCCAGCGCCTCGCCTGCCATTTCCACCACAAACCACCACCACGTCTCGACTACCACAGTAAATAATCTCCCGTTCTGCAGCATCTGGGTCACGAGATTTTCCTCCTGCTGCTGCTGAGATCATTATAATACAAGGAAATGTCATAAGCAGTGAGCAAAACCAAAAGGACTACCTCAAATACTCTCAGCACAAAAAAAAAAAAAAAAATACATGCTGATGTCAGGTCCTTCTCAGTGAAGTTTTATGTTTGTTCTCCAAAAGATCAGTGAACCCGAAGGCTGGGATTTAAAGTACCTGTGTCCTCAAGGCTAAAAAAATCCTGGTTTTATGAACCCATACTGCTTTGGTTGTTGATTTAAAGTCCATTCGCTAGCAGTGAACAGCCCACATTTTTCCTTCTGGCATGGTTTATGACCATCAATATTCAACCTGCACCCCTCCATAGGGAGCCACATATCTTAGGCTTTTAAGAAATAATAATTAAATGCAGAGGACACCATTGCCCCCAAGTAACTTTCAACCTTTGCAGAGAATAAACCCCAGATGCCCTGCCAGCGACTGCAGCCATGGCAGCAGGGAGGTTGCTCAGGAGACCCTGGTTTGAAATGGGCACAAAAATGACCTGCAATAAGCTCTGCTTGTCAGTGTGATATTGTATCTGAGGAGATACAATGCTCTGGCTGAGGGCTGCACAGCTCAGCCAGCCCTGAAAGCTCACAGCCCCCCCATCTCTGCAACCCTTTTGCCACCAGTGAGCAGCTGACAGACCACACAGGAGACACACAGGCACTGGGTGAACAGGGAATAGCTGGGATGGGCAGTTCAGGAGCAAACCTCACAGGGATACAGTGAATTTAGAGCCAGCAAGCACAACCTCCTACCTCCTGCTCCAACAGGAGAGGGACATCACCTTAGTGGGGATGCTCCTCAGGTTTCTCCATCACTCACAGCAAGGAGCGAAGACAGGCACAGCCACAGCAGCCCTGTTCCCACACATCAGAGCACCTAGATTAACCCATGATCCAACTTCTGCCTCCTCCCAGAAGCTATCCCAGTTCTCACTTGGGTCCAAACTTGAACCCAAACACCCAAGTAATAAAGTGAATCTCCAAAGTCAGCAGCAACTTCGGTCCTCATCTCCTCTCTGATGTCCTCCAGAGCTCAGCTCAGCCAGGGCTGAGCACTGAGCACCCAGAAACACATTCCAACAAAGCCCTGGATCTTTATCCTAAAGAAACAGCTTTTCTTCCAGGCTCAGCCTCAGAGCCAGGCTAGGTTCTGCTGGAGCTCCAGCTGCAGTGTCTCATTCCTCTGGGTGATGGATCTGGCGCAGCATCTCTGCCAGCTTGCCTAGCTCTTGGAACTACAGCTGCTCCCCAAACACAAAGATTTCCACTCAGAGCCCTTTGATGTAAAATGTGTGATCACCACACTCAGACAGTATTTCCAGCTCTCACAAACAAGACAACCACATCACACAGGTCCTGTGATGCTCTCCCCAAAACGCAGAGGGTTACTGTAAAGCAGCACAAAGAATGTCCACCATGGTTCTTGGTATATATTAAGGAGATGGAAAATCCGTAGAAAACACCTCTCCAAAATAAGGAGCCAGCCCCACATCTCCCACCACTTGCATGCTCATCACCTTTACTTGTCAAACTGGTTTTCTCCAAATCCCTGTGGCTCTGAGAGAGGGATTTCATGCTCGGGGTGCAGAGCCACGCTCCCATGTTGGGAGCACTGATGGTCCTCAGTGTTGGCACTAACACAGGCAGCAAAGAGCCACCTCAGGGTTTATATCTGCTGGGCAATGAGGCTACCACTTGAGCAGCAAATTTCATTTAACCTATTACACTGATGACAAGAAGGTTAAGCATAAGTGACATCACCTCTCATTACAGGATTTGTCACCTGGGCAGAGGACAAGAAAATAAAAGCTATCTAAGGCAAACCCTTGAATGTAAAAAGGTTTTCTATAGCACATCAGAATTTCATGTCTTATTCTTAGCAAGTGGAAACACAGGGAAGGACAAGGAGAGTGGCTTATTCAGCCCAGTGATGGCTAAGCAGCAGGAGAATGGCCACCACGTGTCTCCATCTGAGCTGGGATGCCAGCATGGCCTCACCAGCCCAGCAGAAGGGAGAACTCACTTCCAGCACCACCTTTGCACAGGAAGGAGCAATGGGCTTTTTTTTTTTTTCCTTGCTGCATTTAAAATTTTTCTATAGTGGCATCTAAATGCCACCAAAATATGCTGGAGCTGTGCCAGCTATTGAAACTATAGTGAATTACTATGGGTTTTTTAGAACAATTTTTTTCCCTGGGACTTTAAAACCGTTTACTACAGCAAATACAGTACTTTTACTTCTCACCATCAATATTGATTTCATCTTTATTATTTTCAGATTTATATTTCCCCACGTTGATTAAGATTCAGATCACACTGTGCCTTATAACGGACTGTATACAGTATTCATCTCATTTCCAAAGCTGCTATTAAGATGTATCTTTCCCGACTGGCAGATCATTTGCCATATAATATAGCCAGAGGTTGAGTTTTCCTTTACTTTTTTATCCATTAATTTGGTTCCCTTCACTTTGTTTCTTGTCCCCAACCCCACAGCAGCAGCTCAGCTTCAGCCTGTTTATCCCTTTACAAGGCACTGTATTTATATTGCCTTTTATAAAAGTAGCATTATGAAAAGATGAATCTCTTT
This sequence comes from Merops nubicus, assembly GCF_000691845.1. NCBI lineage: Eukaryota > Metazoa > Chordata > Aves > Coraciiformes > Meropidae > Merops > Merops nubicus. The sequence goes on along the minus strand of NW_008617189.1, from coordinate 31,744 downwards.
CTATTTGTGTGTTGTCTTCATAATACAAGCCCTAAACATATTTGCTTCCTCATCTGATATTTCTTGCTATTAAGTGGTGAAATCATGGACTTAGGGAAGGCCAATACAGATGGAGAAAAGCAGATGTTCTGAAGATAATACATCAACAAATGCAACATTCACACAGAGCAGTTTACCAAAGGCTTTCTACTTGCTCATTACAATGTCTGTGTTGCCATTTGCCTCTTTAAAGGTTTTTTTCCCCCCCTCAAAGACCCAAGGCAGAGCAGAAAGCAGCTGGGAAGGGTGTCCAGGGCTGGTGTTGTCTTGCTACTGCCCTGCTCTGGGGACACAAATCATCCCCTGACATCCAGCCCCACACCAGCCTCGCTCTCCAGGACAGGGAGCTGAAATCCCAGAGGTGACACTGATCAGCAACCCTTCCTGGCAATGGGAAAAGGGCCTTTCCCATCCTCCTGGCTCCTGCTGCAGCTTCTGAGGTGCTGCCCATTAAAAGAGTTGGGGTACCTCCTGAAGAAACAAACCCCTAGGGCATCTCCAGTAGGCCAACCAATGGGCCCTGGCTCCTCTCCCCATTCATCCATGACAGTGGGATGAGCTCAGAGTCACTAAATAGCCAGTGAGGGACAAGCCAACGAAAGCAGAGGGGTCCCCAGTGGGGAAAAGCCCTCATCCAAGTGCTGGAATTCTGAAAATGGTGATTTAAATCTCCAAGAAGATGGAACAATTAAGAGCCTCACTCCTCAGGTGGAAGAGCACCCAAGTAAACCTCATCCATGCTGGAGGCAGAACTTTTTTTGGCAGTCCATGCTCTTGTGTGCATCTCTGCATCCTCTCCAAGGTGGTTTACACCCAAAAGGCTGGGAGCCAGGGCTGCCCATGGGGGACAGAACAAGGACACAGACACGGGGACACAAGGAGGTTATCAGGTGGCTGATGCTCTCCCTAAAATTTGGGTCATAGTGCCCTGACAGTAATGCTCCAAATAGGGGTGTAGCAGGAGAGATCATGGTGGCCAAATTCCCAGCTCATGAGGCTCAGCTGCATGTTTTGTGTATATTTGGTTTGTAATCCTGGTTTTAATCCTCACCACTGCAGAGCTGGAGCTCTTACCTTAAGTGTGGATAAATGCCCTTGGCTTGGTTTGAGCTGGTGGGGCTGCATGTGGGGTGCTGTGATGGGCACCACAGGGAGGGGCCCGTGCCCTGCTCTGCTTGGGGAAGGCTCTGACCCCCAGGAGCAGAGCAAAAGCTCAAAGCCCTTGTTGCTGTTTGCTTGGCAGAAATTTAGGGCAACATTAGGGGAAAAAAAAAAAAAAAGAAAGAAAAAGCTCTGGAGCTGTGGCCCAGGACTTGCTGCTTTGTTACCCCAGGCACAGGCTCTGCCAGGTCCTGCAGCTCCTCAGCCCCCTTCCTGACATCAAACAGGGACAGGGCTGCTGCACCCAGCTTTGCAACCTCCTCGAGAGCCACACACAAGAAGGCCTATACCTCTGAGAAGTGGCTTTATTCATCACAGGCAGCTCCAGCCAGTCAACTGGATAAAAATGTAAAAAGAAATAAAAATATTTTAAATCCCCCAACAGCGTATGCTTCCAACACGATTTCTGCTATCTCTGTATATCACAACCTTTTCCATTACACCTCAGGGCTGAGACAAACAGCTGCTCTCCTCTCCATGAGCACCTGAATAAAGACCCGAGCTCCCTCTGGCCACATTTGTGCTGGTTGGGAATTCACCCAGCGAAAGTATCCCAGAGAACATGTTTGAGGATGGGAATGTTCCTTGGAAACTCATCTGAAGCAAAATATGGGGTGAGGCATGGGCAGAGCCCTGCCTGAGCCCCTCCAACACGAAGTTCCACAATAAACCACGTAATAAAGACCAGAGCTTTTCACTCACTGAAGCAATTCCATTTATTTCCATTTCAGTTTACTGTGGGTGATGTTCTCACACAAATGCGTTTAGAGGACTAAACCTTGAGCACCTCTGGCAGACCACCCCAGGAGAGGATGCTGCCATTTAAAAAGCGTCACCAAGAAAATGATGAAAACCAACTTCTCAGTCAAAGCCAGCATCTCATCAATGTAGAGAGAACTTGCCAGCGAAGTAGAATCATAGAATCACTATGGCTGGAAAGGACCTCTAGGATCATCAAGTCCAACCTTCCTCCCAACCTTGCCCTAACCACTAGACAATCGCCTCAAGTGCTGCACCTACTCATTTTTTTGAACCTCTGCAGGGATGGTGACTCCACCACCTCCCTGGGCAGCCCGTTCCAGTGCCTGATCACCCACCCAGGGAAGATATTAGGATCCAACTGAAACCTCCCCTGGTGCAACTTGAGGCCATTTCCTCTCGTATAATTAAGATCATTATAAAGTGATCCAGGACCCCTCCCAAGCAGGACACGAAGCGGAAGCCTTAAGCTCAAACCTTCCCTTTCTTCCTGGCTCCCAGAGCAGAACCAAGCTGAGCCACACGCCCGGGCAGCAGCAGGTTTTATTTATGTGAAAACGAGGGATCACGGACAGGAGGGTTACGGGGTTGTCACTTTGATGTATGTTAATTGTCACTTGATTGGGGCATAAATCAGATACATTCATCTAAGTGCTTGAGCAGCCTGATGCAGGCTGTGAGAAACCACCTTTGGTGAGCTGTGAAGACATTGCCAGCCTCGACAGCCTTGACGAAGAGGGACCTGCCCAAAAGTTAGACCAAAAATACCGAGTTTTTATCATGATCCATGGGGTGGGGAGATCCTCAGCCTCTGATTTTCTTTGCTGACTGGGTGTTTCATGGGTACACTCCACTTCATTTTGGAAGGGTTATTTTGGCAGCCTGTGTTTCCACCATCAGCACTACAGCTTCCCCAGACCCTCCTCCGTCCATCCCATGCCCCCAGCTAAGCAGCTCCTGAGCCCATCCCTTCAGAGGGTGCTGCTTGCTCCCAGCTGCTCCAAAATCAGGGACACGTGACAGAGGGTTAATAGGATCTAATCTTCCTTTTAGGGTCAGGCAGGCACATAACGTGGGCAATGCCACACTCTTCAGCTGGGATGGGCAGTTCAGGAGCAAACCTCACAGGGATGCAGTGAATTTAGAGCCAGCAAGCAGAACCTCCTCCTCCAACAGGGGAGGGACATCACCTTGGCGGGAATGCTCCTCAGGTTTCTCCATCACTCATGGCAAGGAGAGAAGATGATCACAGCCACAGCAGCCCTGCTCCCACGCTTCAGAGCGCCTAGATTAGCCCATGATCCAACTTCTGCCTCCTCCCAGAAGTTATCCCAGTTCTCACTTGGGTCCAAACTTGCACCCAAACACCCAAATAATCAGGCAAATCTCCAAAGTCAGCAGCAACCTCGGTCCCCATCTCCTCTGTGATGTCCTCCAGACCTCAGCACAGCCAGGGTTGAGCACTGGGCACCCATGGCCACAGCCATGCTCCTCCTCACCCCGTAACGCCAGCCCCCAGCACTGCCCCAAAGCCTGGGGATCCACTCGCCCCCAGGAATTGGGTGCTGAGGACCTTCCCCATGCAACCTGCTCAAACAACATAAACAACCATGGGACAAAGCCACCAGCAACAGCACTTTACCTCCACGTGATCATGCATCAGGAATCCCCATCTGCAAAGCCCTGTGATAAAGCAGCTCCAGCACAACAATGCCTTGGGATGGAAAGGCATGAAAATAAACAGAAAGCAAAGCCTGCCACAGAAGGAGGTTTAGCAAATTCAGCTGGAGGTGCTGGGGGAGGTCCAAGGCTGGGAGCAGGAAGGGAGGATGTGAGTGACCTGGGCACACATGGGCACCTCTACCCCCACCAGGCTGGCAGTGCCCATCACCCTCCAGCTGCAGGTCTCTCCCAAAGAGCCCAGAGCCCCTCGGGCAAGGTGGGGGCACTTGGGTGGATCCTGCTCCCCTGGCCACCCTGGCAACAGTACACAGCCACCTCTCTGACCTGCCTCAGAGAGAAAAGCACTTCTCTCAGCTGCCCAGGCATGAATTGCTCCATGCATCTCCTCCCCTGACCCTGATGGGGACCCCAGGCTGAGGGGTCCTCAGCACCTCGCTGCATTACGCCCAGCCCCTCAAAACTAACTCTGAAAACATTCAGGACTGGGCTGGAGACATCCTCTGGAGCTGCCCAGAAACAACTTACAACCTCTGCCGGGATGAAATAGGCTGTGGAACCTGTGAAGAAACTGGGCTGCATCACAGGACAGCTCTTCCCTTCCCTGGGGGCTGCGTCAGGGCTCTGTCTGCTCCAGACAACCTTCACACCTCTAGCACCAGCCTCACCTTGCAGCTGCCCTTGCTGAGCCCCACGGCACACCGAGGAGACAGGGAGATGATGCACAGAGGGGTCCAAGAGGTCTCTGGGCTCCCCTGGACAGCAGGGCACCTCGGCATCTGGCAGGGATTTCACTGAAGCCAGCTTATCAAGAGCGACAGCTCAGGAATTAATAGAGCCAGGCTGGCAGGATGCAGGAACATCACCCGTTCAGTGTCATATTGTGAGACTTTTAATTACTGGGGGAATATGGAGCCATGTAACGATTACAAGAACAAATACTTAAAGCATGTGGAAATTAACTGAGCCTTGGCAGTAATTAAGCTTTAAAGATTAATCGGTCATTAGCAAATAGCACCCTTTGCAGGCTAACCACTGGGGGGGGGAGAGGGATGACCAGGGATGTTGGCACCACAGGCTCCAGACTTCCCCAGGGGCATGGGGTGGGCAGGGGCAGCTGGGATCCTGGAAAAGGGCTTCTCCCAGCCCCAGTGCTGTTGGTGACAGTGCCAGCCTGGATCAGCCTCTTCAGACCCCCTCTCTCCCAAGTGCTTTCCAGTGGGGGACCAACATTTCCACTGCAAATGAATATTTCCTTCACCCAGTAAACAGCTCTCCAGGAGGCTTCCATAAGTACTTCTAACTTCCTTCCCTCCTGATGATTTACGACGGTTGCATTCAATTAACAGCAGTATTGATTTTTCTGCAGCTGACTGGCAGGCTGCTCACCCTCGTTAGGGAACCCATCAGTTACCCTCCCAGCACGGGCAGGGTGCAGGCAGCAGGGAGCCCAGGGAGGGCTGGAGGAGGGCTCCAGCAACCCAGCCAGCGGGTTCACGGGTGCAGCCTGTGACCCCTTACCTCAGCATGACATCCCACAGAAACCCTGGGCAGCTCTTCTAAGGAGGACATTGGACATTCAGGATCTCCAAGTTTTATCTGAAGCATTGCACCTGTAGAGTATTCAATCAGACAGCACCCACAGAGCAAGAAAGGTCTTGGAGCAACTTTTGGCCACAGAAAGCTGCCTACTCTGGCAGCCAGGAGGCTTTCTGTGGCAGGTCATTAACTACACCCCATATATTTAAACTCCTCCTTGCACTTTTCAAGGTCAAAAGCCACCCCTGCCCTCTGCAGGAGTGGTGCTGGAGGGGGACAGTGTTTACGGGCTATTCCACAAAACCCACCCAAGCCTCCACCTCCTTCCTCTTCACTGGGGCTCTGCAAACCCAAGCCCTCCTGATTTTGTCCGAGTTAAGCAGGAGAGTGCTTTGTAAAAACCAGAATTAATCCCCTTTTGTGCAGGTGGAATTGCAAAGCCCACACTCGTGGTTCTGCTGAACGGGGAAGGAGACAAAGGCGGCCGCCGTGCCAACCAGAGACGCTTTAAAGAATAAAATCCCTTTTAAATGTTCACCCTTTAATTGTATTATCTTTCACTGACAGCATCAAGTCAGTCACTGGTGATCAAAGAGGCAGAGACAGCGAGGCAAGGCAGAAACAAGCCCTTGGTGGGCTCCTGATAAACAGCACTGGGGCATCTCCACAGCCGTGGGGCTGACCTGGGTTCAGGAGGCACCCACCAGTCTCAGGGCAGTTGGTGGTCCCCATTGCCCCCCGGCACAGGGGGTCTCCAGGAGGTGCATCTGGTCACCCCCAAAGGGATGGAGACCTCAGCACCCCACTCCACAGGGTCTCAGCCCAGATTTCACACCAGCTGCCGTTGGACCCCCTGGGATGCTCCAGGCAGCTCTGGAGAGCCTCCATCGGAGCAGCAGGGCCAGCTGGGAGCCAGGCTCTGCTCGGGGCTGGGTGGCAGATGGGAGGTATTCACTCTGCACCCTTCCAGCTGCCTTGTGCACCCTGCAAAGGAAGGCAGGGACCAGGACAAGCCAAGAAAGGGCACTACAGGTGAGGGAGCACGTGTGGCAGCAGAGAAAACCTCTCAAACCCACGAAGACCCAGCACAGCTGTAACACTTCCCACATGTTGCCTCTGACCCAGGGCTGAAGGGAAGGAAGGGAGCACTCAGGAGATGCTTCACAAGTGTCTGCACATGCTTCCAGTACTTCATTAGACTACCACAGCAAAAACCCATCCACAAGAAACCCCTCCACAACAGGTGCTTGGTCTGGAGATGCTCTGCCCTATGACCAAAACCTGATATTCAGATGAGAACAAGGAGACAACACAGTTTAGTTTTGATGCAGGATCAAGTGAAGGGAATTGAATGCATTTAAGAAGCCACTTACAAGGAGCAAAAGGTGATAAACTAGCTGTCCTTGATCTGCCATTCCTGAAAATTAAGATATCTGTAATCTCAACTGTTCAAGCTCATCTTGGCACGTACACAAACCCTGAGGCTGTTTTGGTGTGCTGGGTCCATAAGGTCCCATCTTCTCTGGTCCTTCCCAGCAATGGCCCTGGAGTGACCAGCCACACGGATCAGGAACATGAAGATCCCTACCTGTAGTGACTGCTGCCAGCTCACAGAAATGCTTTTAAGTTTCTCTCTTGGCTGCTGATGTACAGAAATTACCATTGCCTGAAGTTACTGGTTTTTCTAACACGAGATTGGACAAGAAACCCACCAAATGTGAACGAGCACCTTCCAGTCCCTGGCTGTAGCAGTCGTGCCCATTCCTCTTTGGGATCACTGCTGTCCGCCCTGCAGGTTTGTTTTCCAGCCAGCCTCAGAACAACAAAATCCCCAGCACCTGCCATTACTGAGGTGAATTCTATTTTTCAGTGGTTGAAATTATGTTACTTAGAAGGCAAGACCACACACTCTGAGGCTGCCTGTGCAGCTTTAACTCACGTGTGCACGCAGCTCGGCGCAGCACAGCCTTTAATTACAGGCTCACTGACTCTGTTTTCCATTCTAGGTGCAAAAGAGCCTTGGAAGGGAAGAAAGGGGAAGAAATGGAAATGATGATGGAAACAGGGAGGTGCAGGAACCTGTGCTGGTTGTTGAGCAGGACCACAGCAGGAGGCAGAGGTGGGGATGCCATGCAGGAGCCACTGGGATGTCCTGCAGCCCTGGTGGCACAGGGCAGGGGTGACCATCCCATGTCACATCCCTGCCACCCACTGCTCCTGTGTCACCTGTGACCCTGGCCAAGAAAAATCTACACTGGCATTTTTTCCACGCTGCAAAGTTTGTCCCAAGCACTGTGCCAAAGTTTTTTCATCTCTGCCCCTCTACATCCAAAGTCTGTTTCATTACCATTTTTGCTGCCCTTGGCATGACAGCCAGATTAGCATTCATAAATGTTTAAAGGCTCCCAAAGCAAAGGGAGATGTCTCTTCAGTAAATGAGCATGTTGTGATGGGGAGGTCTGACAGGATCTCTCCAGCTGCCAGCCAGGACAGATGTGGCACGTGCATCATGGGGAGCCAGGACAGCAGCATTTTGGGGCCCGACAGTTTCATCCCATTTCATTTTAAGCCTTGCCCAACCTCCAAGGCTGAACACACCATAGAGTCATTAAGGTTGGAAAAGACTTTTAAGATAATCAAGCCCAACCATTAATCTAACACTACCAAGTGCACTGCTAAACCATGTTCCTAAACACCATATCAGCCCTGGATTTCAAACAACAATAATTTTGACAGCTACCCAGGGAATACAGGCACATAGAAAGTGGTCTGAGCTCACTCAGGGATTTAATGGCAGAGGGAGCACAGACCAGGTACTGCTCCAGCCATCAGCAAGTCCCACCTCCAGCTCCACCACAGCAAGCTGCACCTAGGACAGGTGCTGCAGATACCCCCCGAATCACAATCATTTCAGAAATCCAAAAAGAAAAGCGTTCCAGAAACAGCAAACAACAGGACTGGAAAAGCTCTGCCCCAGCCCCACTGCCTGGTGGGCTCCATCATCCCCATGGGGGTTCTCTGCTCCTGCAACCCCCCGAGTCCAGAGCTGCCCTGCAGGGTCTGCACGGGGCACCAGCGTGGCCAGCTGACCTGTCCAGAGGGAACCGTGCTTCGTCCCCTTTGTGGAAGTCGGTGCTGTTCTCCAGCCTGGCCAGGATGTCCATCCTCTTCATCAGCATCTCCAGCATGTCGCTCATTCTCCGCAGCACCCCTCGGGACTCCAGCGCGCCCATCACTGCGGGCACACAGAGAGCAGGTCAGACACAGTCGTGGGCTGAGCATCCCTGGGTCAGACTGAGAAAATCCCCCTCCCCACACCCTCAGCCCCCACAGCTGCCCGTGGTCCTACAGTCACCAGCCCCACCGAGGGACCGCCTGGGACCGTGCTGTGCTCTGCTGTCTCCTCCCTGGCTCTGCCAACAGACCCCATCGTCCTGCCCAGGCAGGGCTCAATCCCTGCCTGTGCCCAAATCCAGCTGGGCTGCTGCAGCTCCCCACAGCCAGCCCTGGATCCAGCTTTCTCACCTGCCTCTCCAGGCATCACCTCTGGGCTTGTCCACCCAACCCAGCCTGGCCTGAGCCCTTACAGGAAACCAACTTTATTCTCAAATGCTCACTAAACAGCCTTTCATTTTGCATCCCTGTTTTTCACCCTCCAAGACCCACCTCTGCCAGCACCCCACCTTTGACAGCAGCCTAGAGGGGATGCTCAAGGAAAAGCCTGGGAAATGAAGCAAATAGGTGGTCCTCCCCCAGCTCATCCTCCCCAGCAGCACTGGCTTTTCCTCTTCCGGAGGAGAATTGCTTTTCTCCCCAAATCTGCTCCGGGGTGGGTGCCCAGCACTGCAGAGAGCTCTGCACCTCAGAAACCCTCCCCAGCAGGGAAATCTCCAGTTCCCAGCCCTGTTTAACGTTCTGTTTCCTCCGGGTGTGCACAGCCCCGACCCTCTGCTGTGCCAAAAGCACCGGGGGACACGCAAGCTCCTGGCTCCCAGTTTGATCTGCAGCCTAGTGACAGCCTGGAGCCTGGGAACAGAAAATAAAGCTCCTGTTTCATCTCGGCGCGGCTCATTTCACGTCCCTAATAACTTAATCAGTGCATAATCCCCTGAACTTCTCCCGTTTACCTTATCTCTGCTGTGCCACTCGCATGTGCTTTTCACAAGGCAGCACATATTTCATTTTGGGAGCAGCAGGAGCGGGGCAGGCAGTGCTGGGAAGGCAAGATGCTGCCGGGCACCCTGGGCAGCTACCGGGACTCACAGACACCTCCTGCCTCTCCAATCAGATGCCAAATAGAGCCTGGCAGAGGGTGGCTGTGCTGGCACATCCCTGGGTCCCCCACCCTGCACCCGGCCCAGCCCCGGCACCGGGATGGAATGGGGCATCCCAGCAGCATCGTGTGCCCCGCACAGCCCTGGCATGGGCTTCTCCTCACCACAGGAGCAGAGTTGAGCTGCTGCACACGTGGCACAGCACAGAGGTCAGCCCAGAGATGAGGTCTAAATGGGTTTGGTATCAGAGGAGAAGGGGGTGTGTGGCTGGGGCTGGAACCAGCTCAGTGCAACAACTCCCGTGGAGGTGCAGCCCCAGCTTCCCCAGCAGATCACCCACCAACTCCAGTGCCAGGTGTTGCTGCTGGACACACCACACGTGAGCACAGGGTCACACACCAGCCCCTGACCCCTTCCCAAGAAGCTGACATCCACATTTGGAGCAGATTATCACCAACACAACATTTTTCTTGACATTATCTAACAAAATGGAAGAAAAATCAAGAGCAAAAGCAATTCCTCAAGAAAAAAAACCCCAACCATTCATGGAGATTGAGACTGGGCTCTTCCCCAGACGCTCCCTGCACTCCCAGGGCAAGAAGACAGCAACTTCTGCTTGAATCAGTGGGTGAACCAGATCTTTTGCAGCCCTAGACAATCCTGGATGGGTCTGGGAAAGCATGAGCCACCTTTGCCCATCCCACCAGGAAGGTCTCCCAATGCCCTGGGTGGGACACAAGTCACAGTCTGTCCCATTAAAGGGTAGAACTTGCAATTAAAAGATGCTATGGGAAAAAAAAACCAACTTGAATCCTGGAGCTCAGTTTGTACAGGGGCCTCCACAAACACAGCTGAGCAAACCAGGCAAAGATGCAGCCAAGAAAAACAGCAAAGCTCTGAGATGGGCTTAAATCAGAAAATCCATGTTAGTTATTTCTCCACGTGACTGAGCCCATTCAGGTGGCATCCTGAGGGGTTTGGGATGGCTCCCGGGAGCCTCTCCAGCCCTGCCAAGGCAGCTTAATCCTGGGCAGGGGGACAAGGGAAACAGGCACAGAGCTACACAGGGCTCACGTTTCCAGCAGGCAGCAGTGAGGTGATACCTGTGCTGGGCACCCAGGGGTGCTCAGGGCCGGTCCCCAGCACCCAGGCAGAGCTCCCCAGGGATCACCCCATGCTCCAGCAGGAGATGGAAGTTTCCTGCTGCTCGGGCTCCATCCAGCCAAGGATGCCTGCTCTGAGTCCACACTGCAGAAGCACAACAGGTCTGCTCCCAAATTCCCACTGGGCAATGAAAGCATTCCCCCCTGGGTCCTGGGAAAGCTGGCAGTGAGCAGAGCCTCAAGCCCCAGCCCCGTGGCCAAGCCCCCAGTGCCAGGCTGGCCCCCCCGGCTCTCCTGCTGGCTTCTCTGAGATCCCCCCTCCTGGGCCTGCCGCCATCCAATTTCCTCGCTCGGTCTGAGTGATTCCAGGATGATTTTCAGAAGCAAAGCTTTGAGCTTTGCTGTCAACCGTGAGCAGAGACATTCCTTCTCCAATAAAGAAATAAAAAGCACCTTGAATCCTAAGTAAAAACAGTAATAATAAAAAAAAAATCTCATCCTTCCCTGGGTTATCTTTTTGGGCATCCTGCCAAAAAGGAGAGTTGTCACAAGAAGCATCTTCCCCAGCCCTCCCCTGGCTCTCAGAGCTGAAGTCAAAGCCCTTCCTCATCAACACGTCTCTTCTTCTGTTTTTGGTCTTTTTTTGTTGTTGTTGTTGTTGTTGTTCCAGAAGCTTAAGGAGGATAACAAGAGCGATCTGACATTTTTGGCAATGATTATTACATCTCTTGGAAAGTGTCTCATCACAACCAAAAGAAAGGAGGAAAAGTGCTGAAGCGACACTTTCCAAAATGCAAGAGCAGGATTAATTTAACCTGAAGCAGAGACTGAAGATTTGCAGGATGGAGCTGAGCCCAGCTGTACCCCCAGCTTCTGCCCCTACACCAGCAAGGAACATCCCAGGAGATCTGCAACAACACCACGAGCAGACAGGAGAAACCCAAACCTGGCTTGAGAGTATGAAAACCCAGTAAAATCGTCCTGCAAGCTATAATTTTTTTAATAAAAAAAAAAAAGCAATCAAGCTGTTGATTACAAAGAAAAAATATTATAATTACCGTTGATAATCAGCAATGATGAGAGAGAAAAATCCAAGTAAAACTGCTCAACGGATTAATTGGAGTTTGCTAAAGTTTGACAGGTTTTTGACAGTTTTCCTGAGTGGCAGTCACTCTTTAAAGGCAATCACTGAACCTGACAGAGGTTTTCGTAGCAGCACTAGGAAATAATGATTGCAATCAATCATATCTTACTGGATTTCACAAGACATGCTGGTAAACACAGCAGAGGGAGGAGAATTATTTATGGTGCTTCAGAAGAGCATACAGCTAAGTAATTGGATGAAATCGGGGGGGGGGGGGGGGGGGGGGGAAGCATCCCCTAAGGGTGATGTCTAGAGGAAGAAGAAATCGTTGCTCTGCAAAACCAGTCGAACAGTCAACAGCCAATCTGCTCAAATTTGGTGGGTTGAAACTCTGGGGAAGTCACTAATGATGCACTTATCTTTGAAATACCTTCTTGGAGTGAATACGTCCTTGGGCAGTCCCACCCCCTACCACCAAAACTGCCAGGACTGGGGAGGTTTACATTGGACATGAGGAAAAATTTTTTCTGAGAAAGGTTTGTTAAAGCCTGTGCCAGGCTGCCCAGGGCAGTGGTGGGGTCCCCATCCCTAGAGGGGTTTCCAGGCCTTGGAGATGTGGTGCTGAGGGGCATGGGGTAGTGGGGACCTGGCAATGCTGGGGGAATGGTTGGACTTGATGATCTTAAAAGTCTTTTCCACCCAAGCACAGAGGGAGCCTGCAGGATGTCACCCCATCAGGGTTTGCGTGTGGCTCTCGGAGACCTGGGCTCAGGTTTTCAAACGATGTTGAAACCCCCTGGGACAAAAAATTGTGTTTTGGGGGTATCTTCCCTTCAGCTGCTTGGACTGATGCAAAGCTCCTTGCCTTGCATAGCTGCTGGACCCAGACTCCTTCTTACCCTTGGGGACTCAGCCCCATGCTGCTCAGGAGGATCTCACACTGCCCAGCACCAGCTTCATGCCAAGGAGCCAAGGAAAGAGAAGCATTAAGGGGAAATGGTGTTTGAGCTGCCCACCAGCACTCAGCCCACCACAGCCCTTGTGTTCTCCTAGTGGGTGCAGGACCCCAGTGCCACCCCAGGGGTGCAGAGGTAGCATCCCACCTCCATCACTTACAGGGAGCTTTTCCACCCAAAAAAAACCCAGTTTCAAAAGCACCAAAATCCCCCCCAAGCCAGCAGCCCCACGAGCCCACTGCTCTGCCAGGGCAGAGCAAGGCACAGCGCAACCCACGTCTGCACAGACCAGTGCTGAAACATCCCCCTGACATTTAAATTGCAATTGCACAACCTATCTCCACTGCTCATAACATGGCTGATTTGTTGTTGCTTTTTCTCCCCCTCCTTCTCAGATATAAGTCATGTCCCAGCCTGGCTGTCTCGCAACAGCTGAACGCTCCAGTACGGGAAGGGAATTTGCTCTGAGATGGGAAGATATTACTTATGTCCATTGAAAATACCAGCTGAATTAATTTCAATCTAAAGCATCGTTTGCTTGGCTTTGTTTTTTGCCTTTAAAGGACAACTCCAGGCTACTTAGAGCCCTCAAAACGACAAAGTACTCTTCAAGGATTTCTTGAAGAAGAAACTGGAGGATCCCCACCCCAGCGCAGCCAGACCCAGACCTCACCTCCCAGCCCCTTGGGTGGCTGGGACCTGAGGCTGTTCTGAGGACTCCACCTGGTACCCAGGGCTGTCCTGGGCACTCCATCCTCCCAGGGCAGCACCCACCCCAGCACCTCTCCAGTTCCCAGGGAGCAAAGACCAGCCCATCGCTTCTCTCCTACACCCTCCTCTATTTACTGTCACTGTTGATTTTGATTCAAGCAGATTAAAAGTCCAAAGAGCCAACTAGCCAAGGGCTCTGGCTAGCCCTGACACATAATCCATTACAGTCACAGCCCATAGACCTGGTACTAACTGGCAACAGCAAAGCCCAAAGGCAGGCTCAGGCTGGCAGCAACAGCCGTGTCCCATCTCCATCCCTTTGGCACCCACCCCAGGGGGAAGCTGCTCCCAGGATGGACGAGGTTCCTCTGGGTTGGCTGTACCCTTCGAGGGCACCCACTCACCAGCATCCAGCCAGCATTGCCTCCTGCAAACCCATCCAGCATTTGCAATCAGGCTGCTATGGATTTATTATTTTGAGTTCTCTAGAGCCACTATGGACAGAGTGAAAAGCACAAGGAGCTGCACAGGGAGCTGTCGTGCCAGCAGTGGCAAATTCGCACCTCGAGGAGTCCACAAAGCAGCTTAGGGACTACCAGCCAACGGACACTTCAGTAGAGCTCCAGCTGCACCATCGATCTGCTGCTGAGCTGCTGGAAATGGCCAGCAAGTGCTTCCCTGGGAATCGGCCAAATGAAGCAGCCTGAAGTCAGTCACTGGCTGGTAAAGCAGATTGTGTCCCACCCGCCTGCTGACATCTGCCCCCTGGATCTGCCCACCACTGGGCAATCAGCAGGGAATGGGCAGCCTCAGGGATGCTTCCAGCCCCTCTCACCACATCCACAACCAGCGCAGGGCAGGGCAAGCATAACCGGGCCAGCAGGAGCCACCCCAGGGCTCAGCTAATGCAGTCATCTAAAAGCAGCAATTGCAACCCTGCTGTGGGCTTGAGAGACCCCCCAGCTTTCCCACTGCCCACCACTGGGCAATCAGCAGGGAATGGGCAGCCTCAGGGATGCTTCCAGCCCCTCTCACCACATCCACAACCAGCGCAGGGCAGGGCAAGCATAACCGGGCCAGCAGGAGCCACCCCAGGGCTCAGCTAATGCAGTCATCTAAAAGCAGCAATTGCAACCCTGCTGTGGGCTTGAGAGACCCCCCAGCTTTCCCACAGCCCCCCCCCCATGCCGGCGGGGCCCGGGGATAATACAGCACCGGGGGGACTGAATTGCCCCAGCTGAG
>NW_008617189.1:16766-17096 GCF_000691845.1 Merops nubicus | reverse complement strand
TAATACAGCACAGGGGGGCCGGAATTGCCCCAGCTGAGAGCAGAAGCCAGCTGTGCTGTGGCCTTGAGCAGCCTGCTCCAGCTGAGGTGTCCCTGCCCATGGAAGCGAGGTTGGATCAGATGATCTCTGGGGTCCCTCCCAGCCAAAGCCAGTCTATGATATGTGTTGCCCAAAACAGCCATCAGCAGATAGGAAACAAGCCATAAATGGCTCAGCATGCCACCCCCCAGTCAGGCACCACTCTGCCCATCCAGTCCCTGGGCAGCCATGGCAAAGCCTCATCCCTGGGATCCACCCTCCTGTGCTGCCATGAGTGATGAGCTGGAGCTC
>NW_008617189.1:413-16407 GCF_000691845.1 Merops nubicus | reverse complement strand
AAGACCTGCTAAAATGATTGTCCTTGTCTTTCTTATAGGCTTCCTTTAAGTACTGAAAGGCCACCAGAAGGTCTCCCTGGAGCCTCCTCCAGGCTGAACAACCCCAACTCTCTCAACCTGCCCTCCCAGCAGAGGGGTTCCAGCCCCCTGATGCTGCACTAGGTTTCATGGAGGTGGTTATTAGAAAGACACGTACAGAGAGGATCTGAGCACACCTCAGCTTCCACCCGAGGTCCTACAACTCCTCCTCCAGGCTGCTGCTGCACTCAGCATAGAGCAGGGTGCCAGCCCGGTGCCCACATACCAACCCCACTGGGTCTGGGGTCTCGCTGACCCCTTCAGTGCAGCCACGTGGCCGCGAGACTTTTGCTGTGAGACCCTGAGCCGAGCCTGCAGAAGGGGCTCCTGCCACTTCTCTACCCCAACCAGCCCCCCCTGCCCACCCACCTGGAAGGAACTGCCTGTAAGAGCAGACTGCAGTTCCCCATCTCCACCCTAACACAAGTTCACCCCCTAGTGCCATACAAATAAGAAAAGGCAGGGAGCTGAGCAGTGCAGACACAGTCACAGACAGGAGTGTTTCCTCTCCACAAGGGAGAGCACAGGGCTGCTCCCCCCAGCTTTTATTACCCCTCACCCCCCAAAACACACCCCAGAGACCTGATATTCTCTGTCAGACACTGGGATGGCTCCACGAGTCCTGGCACATGCCATCACTCTGCCAGCTACATGAGCTGGGTTGTCTTCTCCTTTCCCCATCAGTCCCAAGAGATGGGCTGGGGGAGGCAGGTCACTGGGGAAGGGGAGGTGAATATGCCCAACCCCAGCACAAGCTGCAGTTCAGCTTTATTATTTTTATTATTTTTTAACCCCATCTTTTTCACCCTTCTCATCCCCCTTTTCTATTTTTCTCAAAAAGTACCAGCAGGGTATTTTTAGTTGCTCCTCTGTTGCCAGCCAGCACTGTTTTAAATTGCATTTTAAGCTGTTCTGCAGCACTCCAAACACCTCAAGCCGCACGCAAGGCTTTGAAACGACAAGATTAACATTGATTTTAAATTGCTTCCTGAAACACAAATGCTGTAGCACAGGGCTGGCTCAAGGGCAGTTGCCAGTAGCCAAGCCCAGAGGCACAGGGACAGCCCCAGAGCAGCTCTACAGACCCACCTCCGCCACCAACCCTCACTTGAGTTCTTGGTCTTTACAAGGCAGGCATCCGTCCAAGGGCAGCACCATTTAACTCAACTAATTCTTCTCCTAACAGCCCCTGTGGCTGATCCAGGGAAAATTGTATTTCCAGGAGCCAATGCCCCAGGGAATTCAGGAAATCAGCCCAAAGCCCTCAGGCAGAGGAAGGATTTGACCCAGTATTTGCACCCCCCGAGGCCAACCAGAGGAAGGCTTTGGGAGGCTGGGTACCACCAGCACTCCTCTGGCTCCACACATAACAACACTCCAGCCCTCAGCCTTATTTACAGCTGCCCCAAAACGTTTGCTTTCAGAAAAAGCAGAACTCACTAATTTAACATTTCAAAAATGATTACCATTTCTCCTTCAGCCAAAAATATTGGCCCAACAGTGCTGGGCATCCTGCCACTTGGTTTCCAGGGGTGAATAAATCATCTCCTTCCTCCAAACCCATCAGCCTCTGTTGAATGCCCCAGCCAGACCCTTTCAGCAACACAGGGCGAGGAGCTGGGGGTCATTGCAGAGCCAGGGGACAAGCCTTGGCGAATCTCTGCCTCAGCTGAGCTGAGCCCTGCTCTCTCAGGCCAGAGAAACAAATAAATCAGTGGGAAAGCACAGCTTTTACAGAGGCTGCTATGGTTCCCACTGTGATACTTTTATTTCCTAAAGTACCTGCTGCCTCCTGGGCTCGGGATGAATTTTGATTTAGGAGTGAAAAGGGGTAATAAAAGCATAACAAGCCATTAACATCCCTCCTGGCCATGGTGGGGTGTTTGCTCATCGCACGTTGATGGAAATGCCATTTGACTTCCTTATGAGCTATAGAAAATCAATTAATTGGCTTAATCATTCCCTGGGAGTCGCTGCTTAGGGAGCTAAGCGAGTGCTGGGGCCAGCGGGCTGCTGCTCCTCCCTCCCAGCACACATCACTGCACCAAGATCTTCACCTCTGCCCCTCCAGCCCAACACTCCTCCTTTCCCACCTCCATCTTCCAGCAAGTCTGCTGGCAGTATTTTTTTTCCCCCCCTTTCTAAGCCTGCAGGCATCCAATTCTGAGCAGCGATGGTATCAACAGGGCACTTCTTCAGTAAGAGACGTGTCCCCAGTGTGGATTAAACCTGAACTGCTACTACAGCAGCCCTGGATCTTCCTCTTAGCCCTCTGTGCCCTGCAAAGCACCAGTCTGCATTTTATCCCCCCTCCAGCACATCCCCACAGAAGTGGGCAGTAGCCTCTGGTGTCACACGGAGCCCCCACAGGTTATTTTCCTTATTTTAACAGCTCTCACTTCCCTGCCTGCAACAGCAGTTTCATGAGAGCAATAAAGTTTTACACTTCCATTTCAAACTCCCTTTCCAAGTGTGGGTTGGAGATGGGAGCTTGGTGCATGTTGCCCAACCCAACTGGGGATGCAGGACTCTGGGATCCAAGTGGGATGGCCCGTGGGGGCACCAGAAGAGCCAGGCATGGGAAAGGACACGTGCTTTTAATCAACCCCCACTTTCTCTACTGGGGCAAAGCAACGATCTGCTAAAAAAAAAAAAAAAAGCAGATTAAGGACACCCCTGTGTTGCCTCTTGCTGTGGCATGGTGGGGCCAGCAGCACTTGCATCCTGGGGTGCTGCATGGGGTGCAGGGGGGCAGCCGACACCCACAGTCACTCCCAGCAGCACCCAGCACCATCACCAACAGCCATTCCTCAGCACAGGGCACCACTTTATCCCGTAATTAAAGCAGTCTCCCCAAACTCAACAGCAAGAGCAGAAGAACTCATTATTGCTGCTGCTGCATAAAAAAAAAACCCTGGAGCAATGGAGCATCTGGCAAGGGTTGGGGGCAGGCAATGTTTGAGGAAGAAAGCCTCCACCCTGCATGGGCTCAGCCTTGCTTTGGGGTCTCTGTTAGCCCCCTGATGGTTGGCTAACAAGGAAGCAAGAGAACAGTCCCAAACAGTGGGAGCTGTGGGAGCACAGCACCCCTGAGCCAGCTGAAGAGCTGGTCCCACCGCCCCAGCACTTTTCCAAGGGAGGAAAAAAGCAAAATCCCATCTTCCCTAGCACAGCTCCTCACCAAGGAGGTGCTCCCAGAACCAGCCAGCTTGGCTTGGCACCGACCAGGCAACTCCTTGCAGCATCAGCTGGCTGCTCCAGCCCCCGAGGCTGCTTGGAGTGGCTTTGGATGGGACACAGGGAGGCTGGCAACGAGCCGCAGGCTCTGCAGAGCTGCACAGCACACTCCTCCCCGTGGGTCTCCCCTGGCTGGCAACCCCCGCCCCCCCCGGCCCACAGGCTCTAGGAGACTCTAATCCAGCTCTTGATGCAGCAGCAGAAAAATTCTGCACTGGGGACATGCAGGATGTGGGTGTCCCAGGGAGGTGACACGCACCCGCCTGCCCACACCCTCTCCACAGGGACTGGGAAAAGCTTCCAGCTGATGGCCCCACAGGCACTGCGGGAAGGGGACCAGTGAGAGGAACCTCCCGCTGCCCTCGAGAGGGTTCTGCATAAGAAATTCTGGATTCAGCTCCTGAAACAGCCTCATCTCTCTGCCTGGACAAGCAGCATGGCCACTGCTTGCGGATCCTGACAAGCTGCTTCAGACACTTATCCCGAGCTGCTCAGCAGACAGCATCCAAACAGAACACAAGCAGCCCAGGAGAGGGTTAGAACTCACTCAGGAAGAGACTGGGACTAATTAGTGCTGAGTTTGCACAGCAGAATGTGACCAGCTCCCTCCCTCACCCTGCCCATGCTGTCACCCTTGTTTCGTTTCGTCTTTGCCACTGATTCTCCTGTTGCCTTCACTGTGCATTAAAGGCAGAGAGATAAATTTACATCTCATGTGACTCTTTGAATGCAAAGGGGCCACGAGCATCCCTGGAACCACATGTCTGTGCATCACACCCTGGGGAGGCAGCAGCCCCAGTCCTCAGTCACGGGTGCTCTCCCCAGGGAGGTGGGGTAAGAAAAGGGCTTGTCAAAGCTACAAAACAACTTCCAGGTATTCTGCCCAGCTTGAGCTCCTGTCAGAAGAACCACTTGCTCTGCTGAGTACTAACTGAGGAGCAGATTGGGATCTGTCACAATGGCAGCGACCCAAGATTGCAAATGGGTCCAGACGTTACCTTTCCCAAGGGAGGGGGAACTGGGATATGAGGGTGAGCACATCTGTGTTCTGCTTTAAAGCTCCTCCAGGCCAAGCAGCATCTCGGTGCAGCCAGGACCTCGCAGGCAGAGCAGAATCGAGCCATCCCCTCCTCTGCTGTCCTCCCTCACAATGAGCTGCACACAGAGGGTCAGGATCATGCACACAGACCTCCTCCTTCTCCTCTCCTAGTACCATTCACATTGAGGCAGGACAACAGTTATTCGAGCTCACTCTGATCATTAGCAAATCCAAGCTTGACCTTTCTGCATCTGCTATGAGAACAAACGGTGACGGTCCCTGGCTGTGCTAACCCAGCTGGGCTGCTGCTGGAGCAGAAGGAAAATCAGCAGAGACAGGAGCAGGAGCAAAGGACCCCTCTGAGGAGATCATGTAGGGTCTCACATTTCTATTTGCCCTTTCTGCTCTGCTCCTTGGGGAGTAATTGAAGGGATTGAAACAACAGGAGATCCCGTCGCGTCACGGTACTACAACTCCAGAGAGGTGACAATGCCCTACAGAACCCCCAGCAACCTTCACCATCATCATCTGCAGCACAGCTCCCACCCCTCTGTCCCCCTCCACTGTCCCTTGCTCTGGAGAGAAACAGAAGGCACAAACACCAAAGCATTCAGCTGTGCTGCAGAGCCCTGAACAATCTCCCTCTCTCCCCCGTGTTCAGTGAGGGAAGAAATTGCTTTAAGCAGGTGAGACTCCAGGAACTGGAGCAAGTGACAGCCGTGGGAGAGGCAGAGCACTCTGGTGGCTGCAGCACAGGAGGGGTGCTGGATTTGGCACCCTGTCCCCACTGATCCCATCTCCAAAGGGGTGGAGGAAACACAACATAGGAGCCCAGTTGTGGTCACCACCAGGAAACCAGCTGGAGATGTTGCTTGGAGCTTGTTTTGGGGTGGCAAAAGGCAGGTGTTGAGCTCTCAAGCTGGGCATCAATCCAGGCAGGAAAAACTCCAAAAAAAAAAAAAAAAAGAGTTGAAAAGACAATTACAAGAACAGCAATCATGTGGTTTGCTGAGCACTGGAGCTACCACTTCCCAAAGGCATCAAGATTCAAGGACCTCAGCAGGAGAACTGCTGCTGCAGCATCCAGACCCCAGGAACCAAGATATCCACAGGAACCCCTCAAGCCACTGGTATCAAAATACCACCAAGGTCAGCTGAAATTAAATCAGAGCCCTCTCACATCCATCCACAGCCTACACCTCAGACCACCAGGACCTGTCCTACACAACCCCTGGGCTTGTGGCAAATTCCTCCAGCACCTTGCACCCTACCACGCTGGAATCAGCTGTAGGAGAAACCTGAAGTCTTTCCATTTTTTAAACTAGCTACAGCAGTTGCAGGCAAGATTCCAGCCACGTCTAATCAAGTTTTAACACTTAATAACCTATTTTCCCCCACTAATCCTCTGCAGCCACACGCTCCACCAGCGGGACGCACATCACCACCAAAACCAGACCAGGGCACAGCCACGGGCAGGGGCACCGCTGCCAAATCCCTCCCCAGCCACACCACAAACACCACAACTACAGATTTTGGTGCTTTTTCAGCATCAGCCCCTTGCCCCAACACAGCTTGACTATGGCAGTAAAGCAAAACTAAAAGAAAATTTTAACACAAAACATTTTGAGTTCTATACAGGAGAAGAGGGCACAGAAAACTCCATCTCTCGTGTCTAGAGCCTTCCCAAGGCATCCCCTGCATTTAGAATTTATAGACCTGTCTGTTCTCTTTTTTTATCTAGATCTTTGTTTGTTGAACAAATTCTCTCGGTGGCTATTTCAAAACAAAGGAACCTTTGTCAGTGTTTACTTGACAGCAGCGGATTAGGATAAAATAACTTGAATTTCAGAAGGTTTTTTTATTTATTGTTAAGATGCAAAGCCTCTGCTGCATCAAATCACCAAGCAGAGAATCCATCTGAGAAATGATTTCTGGCACACACCAGGAAACTTGGCCTTTGGAGAGAGCCTCCAAAAAGGGGATTCACATATAAAATTAAAATTAAAAATGGGATTAACTTTTGGACTGTGACATTACCCATTTCTTCTTTTCATGCTCCTGCCTCACATCTATCTTCATTTTGGTTTTGATCGGCTGCTCCACAGTTCAGAAGCCAAGGAAGCTTTGGGCAAGTCTATTTTCATAAGCTTTCCCTTGGGCTGCAGTATCTGAGTTCAGTGCTGGGCTGCTCAAGACACCCAGGGAGAAAAAAGAACAGCCCCAGCCTAGACTGGACTATTAACCATGAGCTCTGTCCACAACCCAACAGGATTTCTCTGATGCAAAGGATTTTTACGTGCTCAGGTGCTGGGTTTGACCCCTCCTGGCTCCTTGCAGCCACCCCAGCCCTGCAGGTGCCAGGCACACGGGCAGCTCCCCCTGCAGAGCACTGCTGCTGAGCCTGGCAGGACTCGTGGCAACGAGGACCTGAGCAAGCAGCCACGGAACCCAGGATCCACCCCAGGAGCTGATCCTCACTAGCCACAAACGTGCCCCACTACATGCAGCAGCTGTGGTGGTCAAGCAGCCCACCCCCAGCAAGTATGGGGAGAGGATGCTGCCAGCCTGCAATCCAAAATTAATCAAATTAATGACTAGTGCTCAAACCAGCCCATTAAAGCCAACGTTTTGATGAGCCCATGAGGAGAGGAGAGCAGCAGCAGGGACCAGGCTCCTTCCCCAGGCAGAACCACCACCCACCTCAGAGGGTCTCGCACCAGGAGCCCAGTCCCAGGAGATGCTCAAAACCAGGCTTCCATGTATGGCAGACCTGAGGCCACTCACCTGATAACTCCTCCAAAGCAAACAGCCTTGAGCCTGTCCAGGGTGGTGGGAATCCTCCTCCAGTCCCACCACTAGAGTGGGAATCCTCCAGTCCCACATCCAGAGCTAACCAGACCGGCACCGTGCACTTCACAGCGGTGGTAATAACCAGCACCACTTCTTGAGTATCCTTGGGATCCACAACTCGTGTGAATCAAATGTCACTTTGCTGTTCAAACAGACCAGTTGAGACTCCACAGCACAAATAAGAAGTGTTCCCATTTCTGATTTCTGTTCCCATCCCCCTGCATCGACTCTGACATGCATTCAGCACCCCTCCCTGTGAGCTCTGCATCGCCCCAGCCAGATGGACCTCTAGACTCTCTTCCCCAATCTCCTGCTCCAAGCAGAGCAGGCCTGGGGGGTCATCCCAAGCTGCCCACAACCCCAAATCAGCCAGATGTGTTCTACAGGTCTCCCAGGATGAGGACTTTTCCCCACCTCAGCAGCTTCCTGGAGGCTTCGACTCCCCATTTCCCAGTGGCACCAGTGCGGTTGCCCAGCATGCCTCATCCCTCCTGCCTTTTTCCATGGGTGTGATAGCTGTTTTTCCACCCATCAGAACCTCCCCCGACAGCTACAACCTTTCAAAGGTGACATTAGCTGGCCGGTATCCAGCTCCAGCCTTGTAGTGCCCTGAGGTCTTGGTCCCACTCTGCTCTCAGGGTTTCTCAGCCCCTGTAGCTGAGCGTAGGGAGCCCTGCTGAGAGCAGCTACACCACTGGGTGGGTTGGCCAGTCCCTGTGTGCCAGCATCACAGGAAAAGCTGAGCCCAAACAGCCTGAACCTGGTCTTACAGAGCTAGAAAACACCTCTCAGGTTTTGCCTGCCAAGTCATGGGGACAAAGAACGTAACCCTCTTCCAAACCAGCATCCTTCCTCCAGAGAGAGGATGCTTCATGCTTCAGAATGATGTGGGAGACCGTGAACAAACCCTGTCTTCCCAAAAAGAAACACAGCAGCGCAGGAAGCATTACCTTGCTTGGCAAATCCATCCAATAAAGGAAAAAGAAATTATTTTCCACTGAACTTCTGAGCTTTCTAACAATGCAGGACCTGCCTTAGGCAGTTATGGACCTAAGAGACCTAAAGCTTGAGAAATTACACGACCTCGGTCATAAATCTTTTTTCTTCTTTATCTGAGACCAGCCAGCCATTACCAGAAGCAGCATCCAGACACTTGGAGCAAAGCAGCAGGCAAGGCAAGCTGGCAGCACAGCCCTCCCAGAGCCAGGGGCCCACAGGCAGGAAGGTGAACCCACTGACACACCTTGATTTGGCCACCCAAAGCAGCAACTGTGGAGGACTCAGAGGTGTGAGAGACTCACAAAGGAGGTTTCTCTCGATCCAGCCCAGGACTGTGCTGACACGGGAAGGTTTAGGTTGGAAATTAGGAAGAATTTCTTCCCTGAGAGAGTGCTCAGGCACTGGAACGGGCCGCCCAGGGAGGTGGTGGAGTCACCATCCCTGGAGGGGTTCCAAAAACGAGTAGATACAGCACTTGAGGCTGTGGTCTAGTGGTTAGGAAAATGTTGGGAGGAACGTTGGACTTGATGATGCTGGAGGTCCTCTCCAACCACAGGGATTCTATGACATTGTGCCCATTAAACAAGAGGCATTGTGAGTCCACCGATTCCCATACTCAAGATCTGGGACAAAATGATGACAAGAGCAAGGATGGGGAAAGCTACTCCACTCCAAGGCATCCAGAAAGGGGATAAAAAAGATGAATAATTATCTGCCTGTCATCATTTCACCACAACTTTAAAGTCCTCTGGTATGGGACCTGGGACTTCTGCAAGCCCTTGCTGCTGTTTGCAGCATGCCCCGGGCCACCTCACAGCTCAGGCTGGTCCCACAGTTCACCAGTCCCTCTTTGCCTTTCTTCCACTGTCCTGCAAGCTCCCTGGGGGCACTGGGGCTTCCCCAGGACTGAGGGCAGCTGGAACAAGTGACACCTTTTAACCCAAACTCAGGAATCTTTTCAGGACCCCTCTCCTTAAAAGCCAAGTCTGGAGAAGGTGGCGGTCAGGGGCTTCTGCCCACTCTCTTCTCATGCTGCTTCTCATCCCAAAAAGGAAGAAATGCCCCATAGCCTTCACTCACCAGCCATCCTGAGAGCTGTGCTTGGCACGGGGACAGGGACATTAACATAGCACCCACCCTCCTTGCAGGGGCAGGCTCCCCAACCACAGTAAAACATGCAGAAAATGCCAAAAGGCACCAATCCTGCAACCTGCTCTGACTCAGGGTGAGGTCAGCCAGGCAAGCACCCGTCCCTTGGAGAAGGGACTTAATGGAGCTGGTGATGGGAACAATTAGGGGAGCACAGGGAAGAAACGCCAGCCACCGTGTGCTCCATTCACAGGGGAGAAAGCAAAACCTCAGGCTGCACATTAATCTCTCTGGAAGTCAACTAAGCAGTTTACAAGCACCACCTGACTTCTGGAAACCACCACTTCAGTCCTCTCCTTCTGTAGGAAAGCAACTAGTGCTTCTTCCAGCACTGCAAGGAAAGGATTGAATGCCCCAAAATCACATTCCAGCTGGGGCTGGCGAGCTCAGTTACCCTCATGCCTTTGGTAGAGAGTAGAAGACCACAGTGGCCTGACCAAGCCTATCTCACCCTGCTCACCAGAGCTCAAGCTGGACATCTCCCTCTGTGCAATTCCATTGTGCTGTTCCAGGATGGGACCACAGAGGAAAAGTCAGAGAGAAGCTCAGTTCAGTGCAGCAGCCTCCTCCCAGAGCAAGGGCAGGACACGACCCTCCCACTGTGGAAGCTGTCTCCTGAGCTACTGCACATCTTGCCCAAAAGGTGGTTTAAAAAACATAACAGAAAGCACAACTTGCTAAAACCCAAAATATTCTCTTCTACATTTCAGTACTTCCACAAAACCACAAAGGCTTTTATTTTCCCATCCCTCGGGAGCAATTCCCACAACCTGCAGACCAAAACTGCCCAAAACCACAGAGCCCTCCAGGCCCCCAAGCCAAACCCTCACCCCACCAGATGGGGTGCAGGTCATGCAACCTGCACCACTGCCAGCAATTGAAGGTCTAATCCTGCCAGCCCCAGTTGCTGGTGGTTTCCCATCCCATGCTGCGAGCAAGGCTCAGCATCCACCCCCTAGCAGGTCGAGCAAAGTTCAGCATCCCCCCCGTGCCTGGATACGCCTCGGTGGAAAGGGAGGCATCCAAAGACCCCCTCCCCAGCAGCCCTGGTGCTGGGCAGCTCGGCTGGACCCCGGGCACAGGGGGTGGGCACGGAGCCCCGTTACCTTCGGTGCGGATGGTGAAGGGCGAGTCCCCCAGGCGCTTGGCTGAGAACTGCCCGCCCAGCGACGTCATCAGGAAGCACAGGGTGAAAAAGCCAATGCCCAGCACGAATATCCTGCAGGAGGGAAAGCAGAGCTGTAGCCAGGTGTGAGGAGCTCCGTGCCTGCTCCCGGGACAGCCCCCCCACCCTGGGGTAACCCCCCCGCACCAGCTGCCTTGGTTTGGAGTGTCAGCCAGGATGATCCCTGCCTCCTTCCCAGCTGCTCCATCCCTGAGGCTCACCTTCTCCAGCCTGGGCAAGGAGCATCCCTGCAGCCCCGGCACACCAGCATGTCACCCCAGCCACAGCCAGACCCATGTGTGCTCCTGCCCAAACCCTGGCACTGAGCAGGCAGGTTTGGCTGGGGAACACCCTGTGAAATTCCTGCAGCCTGCTCCGATGGGCAAGCCTCGAGGGGCAGTGGAGGACTTGCAGCTTCAGTGGGAAAGCTGAGCCAGACCACGACTGCCCTGACAACGCTCCGCGAGATCCAGCCCCGTGTCCCAGGTCACAGGATCCACCACAATACACAATACCCATTTGCCTCTCAGGAGGCTCCAGAGAAAAGAGAGACCTCGTACCTGCCCTTCCTCCAAAGGATCTAAAAAACCAAACCCTCCTTTTTTAAAGGCCTTTTGTTCCCCGTAACTAGGCCACCAGCATTTGCCCTCGTGTGACAGCAGGGGCAGCCCTGGGCACGGCAGGAGGAGGGACCTGTGCTGGCAGCACACACGGTGACCTGGGACCATCCCATTGTCACTCTGTGTGTCCGGGCGGGCAGGAAAGGGGCTCCCAGGGACACACGGGCAGGATGCCGACCCGCACGTCGCTCCCAGCCAGGCTCCTGGTCACACCCCCGTGAGAGGCAGGAGCTCTCAGCACTGCTCCTGCTCAGGCCAGGAACTTTTTTGGAGGGTGAGAAAGCAGGAGCTCTGCACGAGAAGCAGGATTATTGTGCACCATGGAGCATAAAGCCAAACCTTCTCCTCTCCCTGGCACACAAGCAGAGCACACTGGCTGAGGATAGACACCTCCTTCCACCACTTTGAGATGCTCAGAGTTGCACCACGAAGGCCCAGGACCCTCTGACATGCACATAGGCAAAGCCACTGCCAGGTGCCACAGCTCTACTGGGAGCTCAGCTGGACAAACCCAAGGAAAATTCCAAGGGGGAGGAAAAGAAGAAAAGACAACTGCCAGCCAGCCTCATGAAACAACAGGTTTGTCTTCAAACAGGTAAATCCTGTGCAGGACAGGAGCTGGGCAATCCCTTTGGGGTGCCCATTGGCACTGCTGCCTCTCAGCATCCCCCAGCTGAAGGGCAGCAAAGCACCAAGGACAGGAACCATCAGCTCCCCTTTCCGAGGTCCCAGCATTATCCACAGGGCTCAGGAGCTGTGCACAGAAACACAGCCCAGCCATCCAACACCCAGCCCAGGCTTTTCCAGAGGAAGGCTTGCAAAGCACCACCACGGCCCTCTGTCTGATCATGGCTGTGTAGTTGAAAGGCAGAGGATTAGGAGCCAGACGTGCAGGCTGGGCTACGCCGTGCCAGCACTGCAATTATCTGTTGCTGGAAAGGGCTGGCAAATAAAAGAACATGCTTCCAAGCACTCATTAGCTACACGAGATGTTGTGGAGAGCTGAGGTACAGTGTCAAGCAGCTCAAGAGGGACTGGGCTCCCCTGGGGAGATCTGCTGGAGAAGCTGCCAGGGCAGGTCCCTGCTCTCTCAGCATGGCATGGCCGGGCTCGCCCAGAGAGGCTCCTGGGCAAGGCACGGCACCTTCACGAGACCCCACAAGCTGCCTGCCTCCATCCCAGCAGCTCCAACGTTGCTCTCACACAGCCAATGCACCCCGGAGCCCCAGACCCAGGGCAGCCTTGCTCTCAGCATCAGGCAGCTCAAAAGCAAAGGGTTTTTTCTGCCTGCTCTGAGGAGGATCAGCCCTCCCCCGAGCAGATGGGCACCTAACCCCCACCCATCTCCCCCCACTCCCATCCCCAACTGGGTCCCAGCAGATCAGGGTCACCTGCTCTGGACAAGCAGCACCCTACAGCTCTCCATCCCCTGCTCACCTCCTGCCTAATCAAGAGAAAAAGCAGCACTCTGGGTTCATTAGCCTTAACGAGCTCTGCCAGCAGCACACTCAACACCAGCACAAACACTCACTGATCCTTTTAAAGACCTCCAGCCAGGCAGTGGGAGAACTGACCCACCTAGGAGGGGGATGCTCAAGTACACCACAGAACTGCCTGACATCCCTGGGCAGCACTTCAGGAGGGAAGCAGCTCAAGTCCCTTTTATTTCTGAATGAACCTCCTGGGGGGGGGGGATGGAAAGCAGTATAAATAAGCTATAAAAAGCTTCATGCACTGGGCTAATCCAGACTCGCACCCCTAGGGGCCTTGCTCTGGGCTGGTGTGCCCTACAAGCAGCTGCTGGCAGAGCACAGCCACCCCATACCCAGCAGATGCTGAGGACCCATCAAGCTGCAGCACTTGCACACCGAGAGGACCACAGCCCTCAGCCCCTCTCCCGGGGCAGACCTCAGAGAAGGATTTCCAGAGAGCTGTGGTCCAGCTCTGCCAGGGAGGTGATTGCAGAGGCAGCAGAGCATCCCTGATGCTGCAAAGCAATGTGGTGTCCCATAAATTGCTTGGAGAGAGGGTGATTTGGGGACATTAGTCCGTTCCCATTATCGCACCCTGTACCCAGCCACACAGCACGCTGCTGGTCTGGAAAAGACTCTGGGGAATAAGATAAAGGGGACTGCAGCCCACAGCTTGGCCTTGGAAGGCTGAATTTGTCCTTAGAGCAGGATGGGGAGCAGTCTGCCATGGCACCTCCCTGGAGGGGAGGACAACAGCACAGTGGAAGAGGAGGAGGTCAAAGCCCAGCCCTGTGACTAAGGGTCCTCCCCAGGAGCACATCACAGTACAAAACTCACCTGAAGGCCCTATCCTGCTGCCAGCTGCCCCCTTCCCTAAGGGGCATTTTAACAGAGCATCACCTGATTAAATAATCAGATCTGCTTCTCATTCTTCCCCCTGCTATTGACAGTATCTTCATCGTTATGCAAGACCTTGTTTATGCATTTTAATCTTCATAATTATACTCTGGCAAGTACCTATGGTTAAACACCAAAAACAAAAAGAGGAAAGAAAGAAAAAGAGGGAAGAAAGAAAGAAAAAGAGAAAAGAAAGGAAAAGATACAAAGGTGATCTGTGCTCTAGCATCTCACTAGGAGACAAAATCTTTTTCATTTTGACTGGATTACAGAGGGAGTAGGGACACAGGATGCTTTTTCCCTAAAAAAAAAAAAGGGATCAGAGTCTAACTGGAACTGAAGTGCTTAGGAGGGATGCAGATCCAGCCCAGCAGCAGTGCCTCAGGCAGCAGGGAGGTTGCAGGGATG
Source organism: Merops nubicus (assembly GCF_000691845.1). Classification (NCBI taxonomy): domain Eukaryota; kingdom Metazoa; phylum Chordata; class Aves; order Coraciiformes; family Meropidae; genus Merops; species Merops nubicus. The sequence goes on along the minus strand of NW_008617189.1, from coordinate 2,493 downwards.
GGGATTTAGCCTGAGGACCCCATCTTCTCGTGCTGATCTTCTCCAAGTGAATAAAAATGCTTGGTCCAGCTGTAAGTGAGCAAAAACTCCTCATGCAGAAAACAAATAACACAAAGTAGATAAAACATACTAGACTCACAGGTCTTCCAAATCTTCCATCAATGCACTGGGTCCTCTGCCCCCAGAATCACGCTTAACTCGCTGAAGACCATGGAGCTCAAATGACCAAGGAACATCTACTCTGCATGCTGGCTCTGCCTGTCGCCACATATCACATTTAATTCATTGCCTGGGCACAGGTCTGGTGCCAAGTCCCTCTCCACGCCCTCCCCAAACTGAAATGTTCACAGTTCTCAGTTCTGGCTTAGTGCCCAAAAGAGAAAGAAGCCAAATTTTCCAAGTCTTTAGGGAAAATTGGAATTGATGCCCCAGTCATTGCAGATTTTGACCCACAGAACTGAAAGGTGGATGTGGCCAGGAGGGTCTGAGTGATGAGCTGGGAGGCAATGAGGGGAGGAAGGCCAGCAGCACCCATGGGACAGAGCTGTGACACTGGGACTGTGTCCCCACGGTGCCTCATCACCCAGCTGGGACCACAAGGAGAATATTATGCACATGCACAAAGAAACCGAGGGCTATAAAGAGAGGCAACAACTTCTATGAGATGAGTTTTCAACACCCAAGTCTCTCGAGCCCAAAAGCTGAGCCGTGATTTCTAATAGCCACAATAGAGGCTGTTCAAAAATGCTCCCTCTCACACAAACAAACCTGGTTTTGCTCCGAGCCCGACACCATCACAGCGCTGTCGAAAGGATGCTCAGCCATGGGAGTCGTCCTCCATGAAGGAGACCAGAGCCAATTCTCTTACTGGCCAATGTTAGAGACACACGTAAAGCCTGGCTTTGCTTTCCAGCTGGCAAACCTGTCTGAACTGCCCATGCTCTCCAAAACCAAGAGCTGGGTGAGCTGGACCAGGGCTCCACGGTGAATTCTTGCCCAAATCCAGCACTGTCACAGACAAAACATCCTCTGCTGCTGAGATGAAATCAGAGCCACCCTTGGACACCTCTACAAATGTTTTCTATGCTGATTTGCTTTCCCTCTCCTGCCCATTTGCTGCAGGCACTTTCCCCACTCAGAGCTTTGCATTGCTTTGCTGGGCACGCCTGGAGTGTGGTTAATGAAATGTTGTGGTGTAAAGGGTCAGGCTTCCCGGGCGCTGTCTGCTGATGGCACTGCTGCCAGGACTCTGCACCAGGCAGGGCATGGCACCACGGGCGTCCCCAGAGCAGCGAGGCTCTGCCCAGCCAGCACCCAGCACCCAGCTTACAGGACCCATCCTGACTGCCAGGATCTTCCCCTGCTCCTGTAGGTCACCTCCGATTCACATCAGCTGAGAATGTGGGGTGCAGGTTTTCAGGGAGCAGCTGATTTGCACTGGGCTGGAGCGGGGCAGTGTCAACGCTTGCCCACGCTGGGCTGGGAGCAAGGTGACACAGGACCGTGATGTTCAGGGGTCACACTCAGCACGACACCAACATGAGGAGGTGCAGAGCTGGACACCATGGGACAGCTTCTAGAGGGTCCTGGGAATAGCTTCTCGGACACAGGGGAAGCCCAAGAGGTTAACAACAGGGTAACCCTGCTGCTTCCAGTGGCATCTATACTGGTCTGCACTGGTTTGAGAGCAGAAGCCAGCCCAGGGCATGCAGACAGGATGGTGCAGATGCTCCAGTCTGCCACAGACACCAGGAACCCTCCAGCCTGGTGCTCTCCTACCATCACAAACCCCTCATCCACATGAGTTCTCACCACCAGCAGGACTTCCTGATCACCCTGCAACTTACTCCCTGTGCTCCCTCAGCCTGACCCCGGGTCACTGCTGGGATGCTCAGACCAGTCACTTCCTCACTATGGACTCCAAACTCTCTTAAGAAAACAAATAGCCAAGCAAAGAGCATACCCCTGGGGTGTGTGTCCTCCCCACCTCTCTGACAGCCAGCCCGAGCCGAGGGGACCCTCCTGCCCCTGCTCTGCCACCACTCCTCGACCTGCCCTGGGCACTGCCGCGGGATCCAGC
>NW_008617189.1:0-381 GCF_000691845.1 Merops nubicus | reverse complement strand
GGCAGAGAACATCTCCAGCTCCAAGCGCACGCAAGCGGAGCGAGTGCAGCCCCGTCCTCCCTCCAGCCCCGCTGGCAGCCAGGCTAGGCAAAAAGGCAGCGGGCAGATCCCTCCGGTGATCCCAGGTGGTCCCTGGCTCCCAAATACAGCGGGGAGATCTGGCAACCATCAGGCTGGGCTCACCTCACCCCCCGGCACCTTCCTCTTCTGTGGGTTTTCGGTTCCTCTTCCCACAGAACTAAGCAATTACCGGCATCTCCCATGTGCCTCCAGCCTGGGAGCAACCACAGCGCATCTCCGGTGCATCAAGGAAGCCGGAGATCAGGGACTGGAGACGGGAAGCGAAGGGATGGAGGCAGAAGTGGGGAGAGACCCCAGGGG
>NW_008617188.1:0-18624 GCF_000691845.1 Merops nubicus | reverse complement strand
TGAGTGAGGGTGAGGGTGAGGGTGGCACCCTGCACCGTGGTGTCGGGCCCGCTGCCTTGGCTCCGCCGTTCGCCCGTACACCTGCAGAGCCAGGCTTTCCCGGGGATGGCGGGAGACTGACGTGCGCAGCAATGAAAATACGTGGGCTTTTTCACTCTGTGTAGCAGAGCAGCCGAAGCAGCACAGTACCTGACAGAATTTTAGCTATAAGTACTTTTTTTTTCTGAGAAATAATGGTCGTATGGGTACAAAGAAGTGTATCTAGTGTGTTTAGACCCTTCTGGAATAACTCAGAGGAAAAATGCTTCCAGAGTTTGTGAGGAGTATTTGAATTTGGATGGCTGACAAACAAAGCAGATTCCTGCTTGAGCTTGGCAGAGTAATTGTCTGTGGGGAAAGGTTTAAGAATGCACCTCTTTTTCTGTAAAAGACCATGGTTTTACTCTCTTGAATAAAAGGTTTCTGTTGAGTCACTGCAGGGATTAGAAAATACCTTAATTTCTGTTTGCTTTCCTTGTGCTTGTCTGTTCTACTTTCTTGCTGCTCCACATGTGTATGATAGGTATCTGTGATAAACCACCAGTCCTGGTTGAAGACAAAGCTGCTGCTGAATTCATGAACGCTACAGATTGGCTCCTGCTATCCTTTGTCATGGTTGCCTTATTTTTTCACATGAAATCACTTCTAAGTTAAATTGTTTTTCTGTCCTGTGGTTCAGTTGCCTTTAGATCTTAAACTTACTTGGATAATTCTTTCTCGAAAACTAGCCCTATGGGTTGTCTTGGGCACAAATGTCAGGGTTTCGGTACTGAGGAGCTGAAAGTCACCTCTTGGAGTGAGAAACAATGGGCACAGTTGATTCTGGATAGCTTTGAAGCTGACAAAAACAGTTCCTTGCATCCCAAAACCTCAACTTACCAGATAAGCATATGTGGTGCTGCTGCTTATAAATCTTTAAGAAGGAGTGACAGCTTCGAGGGGCGGGAGATGCAAATGGGCGTACGGGGGGAAGACATGGGCGAGGAAGGAGAAGAAAATGAGGATAAAGGCTGAGATACACCAGGAGGCAGGAGAGGAGAGAACAGAGGGGATCCAGAGGAAGGGGTCGCTGTCGGGCAGTCCATGCCTCAGGAGCTGCACCCTCAGAGGGACTTGCCTGCTTTGGAGGTTTCACACTGCAGCAAGGAGACTCCTGAAGTGGACTGTGGGCAGCAGGCGAGCCATGCCAGAACAAGTATATGTTATCCCTGAAGGGACTGTGACCTGTAGGCAAACCATGCTGGGGTAGGGACACCAGGAGGGACTGTAGCCTGTGCGTAACCTAGCCCCAAGGAGACTGCTGCCAACAGCAGACCCACACTGAGGCTGAGACTCTAACAAAGGGATTGCAACCTGTAGGTAAGTCACTCCAGAGCAGGTACCCCTGCTAGAGTACCAGTTAAGAAGCAATCAACAGTGGAGAAACATGAGTAAGAAGCAAGGTGTGTCAGAAGAACCATTATGCACTGACCCTTGCCTGGTGTGTCACCTCACTGAAGGGCTTGGGAGGGACCGAGTGTAAGGAGCAGTGGAAACAAGTTCAGGTAGAAAGGTGGGGGGAAAAGGTTGCTGACTGAAGCTGAGCCTGGGAAAGAAGGACAGAAAGTTCTTCCCTAAAAGTTTGGTTGTCTATTTTTCCTCAATACCTAAGCCCATAATTTACTGTCTGCTAACTGGCAAGAATTTAAAGTGAGTAGATTTCCTAAAGCTGAGTCTGTTTTGCCTGAAACAGTAATTGATGAGGAGTGCTGGTAGCGGCTGGACCTAGTGTAACCTGGAACTGGAGTATTTGCAGTGTTGTGAAACTTGGAAGGAGTTGTGCTTTTTATTAGGAATTTGTGCTGCAAGCATACATGTTGTGTGTAGGGAGTTAATACAAATCATGTTTTAACGCATGGAAAAGTAGCTAGCTGTGAAGGGGTGGGTAAGAATTGGGGTGGTCATGTCCCAGACTGAGTCCCCTAGAAAAAAGTGTACTTCCAGTAAGGTTCTCAAGATACCAAGTAAGTATGATCTCGAGATAATCATGTTCAAAGCCAGAAGCTGACTCTGTCAGAGTAGTGGGCTGGTGGTAGCAAGGGTATTCCGTGTTCACTTTGAGAAGATGGCCCTTGTTTGGCGGTGAGCAGCTGGTAGCACTGAAGTGACCAGATAGCAAGCTGTGCTGGGTTGACAGGACGTTGTGGAGGAGTTGCCACAGTTACAGTGATTTGGCAGATCTGTGGAAATGGGACCAGTGGTCCCCATTGTGTGACCATGCGGCTGCCTTTTGCTTGTAGTGAAGTTAAAGAAATGCTGAACATCTACAGCAGTCATCCCAGGGACATGTCATTGGGGTGGCTGGTGTGGTGCTGGGAAACTGGAGCTGGTGGGATATAGCTGATTGCTGGGGAAAGCACTGCTCTGGTGAGTTTGGAGCCTATGTCACTTGTAAGCACTGCTCTGTTCAAGGGAGAAGGTCTGTGTATTTGCCTGGTGGAATGGGCCAGTCCTGCAAGTGAGGTACTCCCGTGGGGGGAATTAGAAGAAGGACATAGTCAGTGGTATGCTTCAGCTAGTGGAGTGCATTTACGGGAAGGGGACCGCAAACGGATGGTCATTGTTAATGCCATGGCCTGAAAACTCTGGTGGCTGGATGTGGTTACTTGTGCCTCTCATCCTGCAGAGACTTGTCCTGCGTAGTGGGCACAGCACACTGCACCCTGTCCTAGACCACTGAGGTGTGAAGGAGCTTTCACTTAGAGATGGAAGCTCCTTTTGTTGTCAGTGGGAGGATGTAATATCAGAGTGGAATTGTGTGATACTCATCACGTGCTGAAAGCAACTTACACTATACCTGATACCAGAAGTGAAGAATAAAGATTAAACCAAAGAGTCTTCCTGTTTTCACTTTATGGACAGCATTTTTGGTTTAACTTTTTTTTTTTTAAAGTCATTGGGGTAGGGGCTGTCTGTCCTGGATCTCACTGTGTCTAGCGGTGCTGAAATAATGGTTTGGAAGGTCTGATTTGTGCCACTGGAGTGCTAAGATTAAGTTGAAATGTATCAGCAAAGCTGTTGTGGCCTAAGCAGTCTTCCTGTGGCTCCTGTGTTGCCATTTTAGATGTTTGATTTAGCAAAACACTTGTGTGAAATAAGTAGATAAATCTGATTGTTCAAGAAAGTACGACTTGGTTTTGTTTGCCTTGAACTGCTGTTGACATTGTCAAGGGTAAGGTCATGACTGCATTTCCACTGTGTTGGTTTGTGCTGTAATTGCTTTAAAAGATGTAGGTGGTGGCTATCGAAGGTGCTGTACAAGGTTCCAGCTGGGGAAGAATGTCTGTTCTTTCCTGCTGTTTTGCAAAATCTGGTTCTCACTACGTCTTTGTCCTGCTGCCTTTCCTCACTTTGAATAGTTTTGAATACTAAATAAGTATAGTAGGGTGGGTTGATTTCATACTCCTTTAGAAGAGGTGGGCTGAAGCAACAAAAGCCAAATAGCCAAACTAATAAGTCAAATCTTTATAAATTGTCTAATGTATGTGATCATTAAATGAGTCTTGGTTTGGTGCTCTCTCAGTAATGCTGAGTCAGTAAAGTAAGCACAATAAACATGGACTGAATAGCAGGTTTTTGTAGCTAGTAATTAGATACTAAGTGCAGTTTGCATGTATTACTCTGCATGGTAAGACTGTACTATTTGAGCTCTTTGAGTTCCTTTCCTTTATACCCAACTTGTGAACTGGACTAAGACCCTTCCTTGCTTGCATATAGGCTCTTCTGCTGTAGTTGAACAGCCACCTGATCCATTAGGAAGAATTCAGTGTTGGAGATGGTTTCAGAGTCAGTATATCACCATCTGAAGTTGTGTAGTTGTATAGAAAACTAAAATGAACATTCAAAACTAAACCCAAATGTATAGCTATATCTGAAATGGAAGGGTGTGTGTTTGATGTGATATAAAGGAAAAAAGATAGTTAGTTATTGGCTAAAGTGTAGTTCAGGAAACTGAGGATTAAATGTTGACATTTTTAGCAGTCAATTAAAATAGTTATTTAATGATTCTTACTAACTTCTGTTCTAAGGGCATGCAAGGAACAGAAGTCTTGTGAAATCAGAAAAAAAAAAAAACAACAAAAACTAAGGAAAACACACACACACACACACACACAAAAAACCAAACAAAAAAACCCAAAACAAAACAAAACAACCAAAAGAACAACCAAAACCATAAAACAACCCACAAAACCCAAACAAACAAAACAACATACAACCAAAAAGACCCCAACCCAAAACTCAAGAAAACAGCTTTAGTTTTGTTTGTTTGTTTGTTTGGGGTTTGTTACTCTTAACACATCTTGTCATTCAGAATCACTAGCTAGCAAAATCTGTGGCAGTAGATTTTGTGTTTTAACTGTATTTCAGAATAGGTTATTCTAGTTTAATAATGATAGGAGCTTTCTGAATATGGTGTGCTTCTTTCTAAAATAAAGCTTGCAAATGAAGGCTGCAGAGCCTAGGAAATGTCTTATTTAATCATAATCAGTATTATGTCCATTTCCCTACTATGTCTTCAGACTTTACTCTAAAAATGAATGAAAGGTTTTATATTTTTTCTCTGAAGAACTCCCTCATGTTTTTGGTTGATTATTTTAACTTGAACACCAGGCAGAGGTGTGTGTCATTCTGGGTTGAGAAGAGGCAATAGAATGACTTTTAATTTAAGAAAGTTGAATTCAGTCTTTGACTTGCATTCAGCAGTGTTTCTTCCACAGACTTCCTAGAAAATGTTTGGTAAGTCTCTTCAGCTGTTTGTATCTTGCTGCTTTATTTGCCTCGTCCACAAAACTGAACTCATGGCACTGTGTTCTGGTTGTAAGTCTCTGTTCCTGTAACAGTTGTCCGTGGCAATTCTAATTACATCATTTAATGTAAACCATTTTGTTAACGTATCCAAAGCCACATGATACTGAGGTTGTTAATTGTTTTAATTCTAAGGTGTAAGTGGGAAGGGTATTGCATGTCTCTTAATTAGTTAACATATTGCTGGTTTTAGCTTTTTAAAGTAGTTTTATTGTCTGTAAGTTACAGTAGTCAATGAAGAAATAATGAATTCTGTATGTGGTTGTAACTGGGCCCATTATGCCTTGTCTGGTGAGTGAAACGCAAGGCCTTCAGAAACATATAAATACCATAAAACACTTGAATGTAATGAAAAGTAATTAAGTAGTGTAGTATGCATGCACACAGGGAGGAGATTTGGGTTGCACAGATGCATAAAACTCAAGTTTCCTGAAGTAATTCTGCGTTGTTGAAGGTATTTCTAAACATGGCTTCCAAGCCTGAACACAAAACCTCCACACAGCTGGTGTTTTAATTCTGGTGGTTTTTTTTTAATGTGAAGTAATTTTGATCTTTTGGTTAATAATCTATTAATGTATAGAAATTATGACCTTTCATTCTTAAGAAAATAACTGTTGTTATGCTGTTCTTCATTTCATCCCTGCTCAGTCCATAATTGATTCTCAGTCCATAATTTGTGTCCAGGCTGACCCTCTCTGATTGTCTTCTGTCGTCCCTTTTGATCTTTTGGCTTTTTGGTGGAGCTGTCTCTTCCTAACATGAACTTAATGTCTTGATAGATTTTGTTGGAGGTAATGCAATTATTTGTTTCTGAGATTATAGGTACCCTTCCCTCTTGTTGACAACCAAACAGGAAATTGGGAAGTGTGATTGGCCTTGAGCCTCTCCAGGAAGTGGCTGGGAGGACATCTAGCACATGCAGAATGCCATGTCTGTTCTTGAGTTTGTCTTCATTCCTTGGTTGAAGTTACCTATTGAACTTGAACCATGTATGCTGAAGTTTTCCATGCAGGTAGTCTACCTCAGGGTAAATATTTTTTCCAGTTACATAGCTGATGACAAGCTTGATGTAAAATGTGGGTGAATTTAATAATCAATGCTATGATCTCTTATATGTGGAACAGAGAATGGAGCAAGCTCATCTATTAGCAATTTCTTTCCGCAGAAATTCTTAGAGGGTTGAAAGCTAACAAATAAGGATTTGTATGTTTGACCACAAACTGGGACACTGGAGAAGCATGAAAAGCTGCAGAGTTGTCTGAGGCCTTTTTTGGTCTTGGGTAACGCTTTCATCTTCTCTTTCTCTCACTAACCCAGTCTCCAATAGTCTGTGCATTGAGGATGTGCCTTATGTTAGAAACCTTAAGGTACTTGCTGCAAGTGTTATATCCATACAGCTTGATGGGTTGCTTTTACTTGGAGTAATGACAGCATTGTAGCAGAGGCAAATATCAAGGATAGAAATGCAAAAATAGGAAGTCGTGCAGTAACCGGGGAAGAACACAGAAAAGGGCAAGTATGGGAACACACAAGTGCCTGAAACATTTCTCTGAAAGCTTGAAAGCTGAGGTGAGAGTCAGTTTTTCAGCACTGACAAGGAAATTGGAATGCATTGGGTTGGAAGTACCTGTTGAAGGTTTAATTTCAACACCCTGCTCAAAACTAGACGATCAATGTGTGTAAATACCTGGATATTGGAGGGGGTGGAGGGGTGGGAGAAAGACAGGGAAAGACTTTTCTCAGTCGTGCCCAGTGGCAGAGAGACAAAAAGCACAAATTCAGATGAAGGATTTATTTTAAACAAAAGATGACTTTTGTGGCTTAACAATGGAACAGGCGTTTGACAGAGGTTGTGGGGGCTTCAACCTTGGAGACAGGAAAGGTTTACTGGCTGGTGTTGAGCAATCTACTCTAGTTAACCCCACTTTGAGCCAGAGAGATGGAGTAGCTATCTCCAAAGGTGCCTTCCAACCTCTGTTCTGCGATTTTTGTCAAAAATGACACCCAGGCTGCTGCCTGGACTATTATGAAGTAGTAGACTGAGAAGGAGGTTATGTGGAGGATTTAAGTTGTTTATGCTGCTTATTTTAAGGAGTTGAAATTTACCTGACACTGTGTTAGTCACAAGACTTGAATTTAGGCAATTCTAAGGAAAAGACAGATGTGGAAATCTGGGAGTGATAAGAACATGGGAGAAAACCTGTAATGTTGGAGGCAGTTGAGGAAGGCAAACTTTTAATCGTGTGAGTTAGGAGATTAAGACACAGACTGTAAACTTTGGGGTGACAGTATGATAGTAGTGGCTCTGAACTTGAATGATATAACAGAACACGAAGAACCAAAGCCTAGGTGAAAGGCTGTAGACTTAAAGGAGAGGAACTCTGGCAGATTGGATGTTGTTAACCCTGGCTGAGCAAGTGATGCCCACCAAGCCTCTCTGTCACACTCCCTCTTTCCTCTCCTTCCTCTGCAGAGCAAAAGGGGAAAGGAAAATATGATAGAGACAAAACCCTTGTGGGTAAAAACCAGAGCAGTTTAATGGAAAGCAAAGCCAAGTGCAGAAGTGAGAAGAAAAAAAAAAAAAAAACACCAAAGATTTATTCTCTACTTCCTGTCCCCGGCAATGTCTAGCCCCTTCCTGGGAAGCAGGGCACCAAAACACATAAAAATGTTTTGCTATAGATCAAAAAAAGCTTTTAATTTTCCTTGCAAGGTGGATAGTTTTGTATTTTCCTTAATATGTTGCTTTTAATAATAGTTGATGAAGAACTAGGCTAGACCATACCTTCTCATAGCTGGCCTGGGTGAAGTCGTACCTTGAGTAAAATTATTGAAGTTTTAGCATGCATAAGGGAAGTTTCGTGCTCTCCTTTGGACGAGTCGGGTAACCACATGTTTACACGTGTAGATGAAGACGGAAAACCACAATGAGGCATTCTACTAAGTGAAAGATAGGACTATCTTGGCAGTCCTGCTTGCAACTTTTTGCTTTGGAATAGTTTTATCTTTTTTTCATTGAAACAGTGGGTAACTAATAATGTGTCCTTGCCAGTTTGCACTGGTAGTTGGTTTGGTCTGTTTTTGATCATTTGTGTTACTGGCCTCCTCTTCAGAAAAACTTCTTTGTAAACCAAAGGCTGTTCTGTTGTGTTTTGTGGGTTTTTTTTCACCTTGGACTTACCTCAGTTTTGTCAGCAATACAGTCTGAGGAAGAATGTGTAGATGAAGTAAGCATTTTTGTTTGTTTGCAAGTGTCCTATTTTTATTAAATCCTTGTCTTGAGGTCTTGGTTCAGTATGCCTGTATAGCAGTGACTTCACAGGTGACTGCTGCTTTGGTTTGATAATAGGTAGTGTGCTACACTTCATTATGAAGCAGAAAGAATATTTTTGTAGTTGTATGTACAACTTGTTAAACATAAGCTGCTGAAACACAGACTCTGGTCGATGTGCTGTGTGCTGTTATTGAAGAGCTATCCTAATCACTTTCTACTGAAATACTTTTTTAGATTAAGTCAACATGCATTTTTCTTGCAATATTTGCTAAAGAAAGATTATGGGTTAAAAAGAGGTAGAAAACTTTCGTACTCACCTCCTTCATGAGAACATGTATTTTTGAACTGTCAAATGTTAGTAGTTAAACAAGAGTAGCAACTAGAAGGTGGAAAATTCTTTGTGCCTTCATTCTCACAGATCTCTGTGATAGGCTAGTGGAGCGGGAGGACCAGGCAGGATTTTCAGGCTGCGGGAGTCTCGATTTTTCTGCTGCCTCTTCCCTGCCTGCTATACTGACTGCCCAGTATGAGGTGGTACAGTGAGTCCTTGAAATAGTGTCAAGGGTTGTAGCTGTTAATTTTTTAAAATACTAGAGGTGTTTCAGAATTGAGATACTCTACACTTCTTTTAAGCATTTCTGAGAGCTTATATGTGTTTCATATCAGCATTTCCAAGCAGATGGCTTTGTGTAGATTATATAGTGGAGAGGAAGGTAAATAATTTTATGAGGGTTTATGAACTAAGTGGGTGTGGGTTTTTCTTGTAGAGAAGAGAGGTGAAATTTATCAAGTTACTTTTTCTGGTCGGTATTTGTTGGAAACATTAAAGAAATAAATGTCCTCCTGAACTGCTGTCAAATACTGTATTTAGTGTAGAAGTGTTATTTTTACTTTTTGAAGGGTTTTTTTATAATTGCTTTCTTCAGGTTCTGATCTCCCTTACAGGAGATTTACTCAAGCCCTCCAAGGCATTTGTAGAATGAGGGCAGTGACACTGTCCTGCTGACAATTGTGTAGTGAAGACGAAGTTTACAGCTTTTTTTTTTTTATTACCCCAAGTGGGAGTAATAAGATCTGAGACTGCTCATGAATGCTCATGTGAATGAGTGTTTGAGTTAGGCTGCAGTGGTATGCTGTTTTGTACTCTGGAAACACTAGCAGCTGAGTTGATTAAATAAAAAATGGCTATACCTGTTGTGGAAGCCTTTAGGGAGAAGCAGCTGGAAAATGTTGATCAGTGTCAGGGAGCTTCGGCAACAAGGGAGCAGTAAGCAGCAGTACAGGGTTTGTAGGAAGCATGTTATCTAATGTGTAGCAGATGATGTTATAATTTAAACTTGTGCCTTATAAAATGAGCTATTTTAATCCTATGGGTCTGCAAAATAAAAGTCAGAAAACCAGGTTGCATAGTCTCACAGTACGAATGTTCTAAAGCTTTGTGTTTTAAAAGATCCACTACTTAACATTGAGGGATTGATCCTGTGCTATATGCTTTGTTCTGTGGCCGATTTATCTGGCCCAGAGTTTCTGCTATCCATGGGAGATGCTTTCATAAATAAAACACAAGTCATTCTGGATGTATTTGCTCTGAAGTTGCATAACATTTGTTGCAAGGAGTCTGTACCAAAAAGCATTTCTAGGTCTGTGCCTCAGTGGCTCTTGATTTGATGTTCAGAGGGATAATCCAAATCCCCTCCTACCCCTGCACCTTTCTAAACATTTCTGCCATTCTAATCTGCCTTTAGTGAGCATGTGGTTACGTGGTGACTCAGATCAGCAAGCTAGCTTTTTCTGTGGGATAGTTCTTTGTTTGATCAGCAGGCTGATCCAATTTATCTTGTGGCACTGACTGCTTTATAGCAGCCAGTAGGCTGAGGGTGTGGGAAAGCAGAAATGGGGAGTGAATTGCTATTTTGGTGGCAGCATGCAGATTAACAAAAATGAACACACAGTTTTCCCTTGTAATGCTTACTATGATATAGTAATGGCTGTGTTGCAGGCAAGTGCTGTGTTTTAAAGCACATTTCACTTTAGCTTGCTGAATTGCAAACTGTCTAGGATTTGGACAGTAAAAGGGTTCCCATTATTTCAGGTTTAATTACAATCTCTTGTATGGAAGCCTTTTTTGTTTCTTTTTTTTTTTTTTTCTTTTATCATGCAGGCATGAGGGCAGGGAGGGGAGTAGGAAAAGACTTTCTACCTAAGAAAAAAGGGAGTGTTTGCTGGTTTTAAGGTCTGGTCTGTAGCAGTGTTTGTTCTTTCTTCTTCCTGAAAGATAAGAGGTTTCTCTTAGAACTCCAAAAAAACCTGTTTGAAAGAGGCTTAAATGCACTCTCCCCACCCTTTTTAAAAAAGGCTGTATCAAATTATGAATTGCATCTACTGAACAGGACCACTATAGTAACATATGGAAGATGCTTCATGAAGAATGTCACCTGTGTATGAAGATTTCAAATTCAAAATGTCAGATAGCACTAGATAGGATTTCTAATGTTGTGCATTGTATGATTTTTGTTTATCTCTATTACTAGCCACTGATGGAACTATTACTTCCTGAACTGGAAGAGAAAAGGGAGATTTTATTTTTGAGAGTATTTACTTTATGAAAAAATTAAAATTATCACAATCTAGGTTCTTCCTCACTCAGTTCTGTCTCAAAACCTTTAATTTTACTTTTTTTTTTTTTTTCTGGAAAAGCTTTCATTGTTTTGGAGCTTGTTTTATGTTGCTTTTTTTAATATGTAATTCCCCTTCCTCTGCACTACTCACTGTGATTTTGGTGCATTGCATTCCAAAGTACTTTTAATTTTTTTGTTTGTGGGCATGTATGTAGTATAGAAGAAAACACACATTGAAAGTTTAATTAAATGTTTGGACTGCCTTCTACCTTTAGCTGCCCTGTGATGAAACACTAACTAATTGCAGCTTGCTGTTCAGAATAAACTTCTAGTGCGTGAACAGTAGGATTACATTTTGTTTTCATTTCTTTTGCAAGCATGGACAAAACTATGACTGTTTCTGTGCTGGCACAAAGTCATGAGAAGTCTTTACTACCAAGTGGGCACCTGAATCTTTACTATTTCCTTCTTACAGATTTGTTGACTTCCCTTTATCTCTGAGAGTTTATCAATGCCAAGTATCATGTTAAGTGTTAATAACTGCAATTGCTGTCACACTAAAAAATGTCATTAGTGTTTCCTGGTAGGTCCTTTCCACTTGTGCCCAGCTATACGTTTTTGCCTCTCCCTGTTGCTGGGTCTGGCAGCGGTGTAGCGGTTAAGCCGGTGGCAGGTGGATTGACTTGCCATGTGTCTGTGTGGCCAGTTATTGGGTGTGGCCAGGTGGCAGGAGTGATGAGTGGGGAAGACAGCCTGCCTGAGAACACTTTGGTTGGCTGGTGGGGGGGGGAGTTGACCCAGGCCAAGCAAAGATATCCTGAACTGGCACCAGCACACTTCTGTGGGGTGATCTCATCCTTTCAGCCAAGAGAGGTACAAGGGTGGCATGTCTTGTATTAGTTAGAGTTACTTGGGAATGCTGGCAGTGTTTTTTACTAGTAATTAATTCTAGCTATCTGTTTCTGGCAGGCAAATAGGGGCAGGGAGCAAGATGTAAAGGAGAGAATGTTGTAAAGGAAAACTGTGATAGGGAGTTGGTTGTGGAGGAGTTTTCAGGGGCCCAGCTGTAATCCTTGTGTGTGTTTCTAGAGGAAGGTGTTGTGTCCCTAGTGCTTCCTTTCTGCTGGTGCTGGTCCTCTGACTCTGTGGTGAGTAGGCTTAGGCTGATCATCCGTGGGCAGCTCAGCTCTTCTAGAAGCTCAGTGAAACCTGAGGAAGGAGACCTATTCTGCCTCGTCTCCTGTGATCTTGGAGGCACATTCACAGCCACCTTCTTGAACTTGCTCTGAAGCTCCTTGCAGCCTTCCCTAAGATGCCTTAACTAATTTGACAGAAGACAACCTGAAGTAGGAGTGAAAAAAAAGCCAGATATAATTTTTGTGTTGATACTAGCACGATGTCTTGTTTGACTGGTGGTGATAGCAGCACAGAGGAGAAGGAACGCTGGGAGACCTTTGCTGCTAGTGAAGCTGGAGGATTATTTTGCCACATTCTTCCAAAATGTATACTTGCTAGGTTAAACTGACAGAATGCTAACATTACATATGGGGTGGCAGTTTAACTGTCTTGGCTAGGTTGCTGAGGTCACACAAATGTCAGCACCACTGAGAAGCACAGCACATCCCAGAAGGAGGAGAAAAGAGGAAAGGGAGTGCCTCTGAGCAGTAGCCTGTAGTTAAACTGGTTCAGCTATGTAATAAAGCTCCACTCTAGGGGGGAAAGGTTGAAAACAAGATATTCTGTCTGTTTGATAAGAGGCACGTCGCCACAGGTGATGTTGGTTTTCATTTGATCTCCTTTGCAGTTTTCAAATCTGTCTGAAGTCTAGGAGATCCCTAAACATAAGTAGTAGTGTAGTAGGCCTGTTCATGCACAGTACTTCGCCTGCATGCTTAAATCTGGGTAGAGCAGTATGAAACACAAGTATTTGATAACAGTGTGTTATCCAGGCTTAATGCCATTGCATTGTGTTCATCTCTGCCTCCATGCCCAAATGTCTTGGTTTGCTTCCTGACAGGGTGGACCAGAGCTTTAACAAGGTGCTGGTACAGTTGCCTGCCTGCCTTCACAGACAGGCAAAAACTTTCATTGTAGCTCCCAAGCCAAATGCCATCGTGAATTTGTGACTCCAGATGTATATATAAAAATAAAGAAAATCTTATTCCATCTGTGAATGTTTAATCATAGAATTGTTTAAGCTGCAAGAGACCCTTAACATCCAGTCCAGCTGCAAACTTAACACTGCCAAGCCCACCACTAAACCATTCCCTAAGTGCCACATCTACATGTCTTTTAAGTACCTGCAGGGTTGGTGACTCTGTCATCTCCCTGGGCAGTCTGTTCCAATGCTTGGCAAACCTATCAGTGAAGAAATTGCAGCTTGAGGGCATTTCCTCCTACTGTCGCTTGGTACTTGGGAAAAGACCAACCCCCACCTCACTACAACCTCCTTCCAGGTAGCTGTAGAGATCAACAAAGTCTTCCCTGAGCTTCCTTTTCTCCAAGCTAAAAACCAACAGTTCCCTCAGCTGCTCCTCATTAAGATTTGTGTTGTAGACCCCTCGCCAGCTTCCTTGCCCTTCTTTGGACACACTCTAGCCCCTCAGTGTTTCTTGTAGTGAGTGGCCAAAAGCTGAACCCAGTATTTGAGATATGGCCTCACCAGTGCCGGGTACAGAAGTACGATCACTTCCCTAGTGCTGTTGGCCCCACTAGTTCTGATACAAGCCAGGATGCCATTTGCCTTCTTGGCCACCTGGGGACCTTGCTGACTCATATGTAGCTGGCTGTTGACCAACACCCCCAGGGTCCTTTTCCACCAGGCGGCTTTCCAGCCACTCTTCCCAAAGCCTGCAGCATAGCATGAGCATTTGACTCAGCAGCTTGGATCCAGCACTTGGCCTTGTTGGATCTCCTGCAGTTGGCCTTGGCCTATTGATCCACCCTGTGCAGGTCCCCCTGTAGAGCCTTTCTACCACGCCCACCTTGGTGTTATCTGAAAACTTACTGAGGGTGCGCTTGATCCCCTTGTCCAGATGATCAGTAAAGCTATTAAAGAGAACAGGCCCCTGGGGAACACCACTTGTGACCAGCCACCAGCTGGATTTAACTCCATTCACCAACATTCTTAGGGCCCAGCTGTCCAGCCAGTTTTTTGCCCAGCAAAGAGTCCACCTGTCTAGGCCATGAACCACCAGCTTCTCCAGCAGAATGCTGTGGGAGGCTGGGTCAAAAGCTTTACTGAAGTCCAGGTAAACAACATCTGCAGCCTTTCCCTCATCCACTGCACAGGTCCCCTTGTCATAGAAGGAGATCAGCTTAGTCAAGCAGGACCTGATTTTCATAAACCCAGGCTGACTGGGCCTGTTTACCTGATTGTCCTATACGTACTGTGTGATGGCACTGAGGGTGATCTGCTCCATAACCTTCTGTGGTACCGAGAGGTGTCAGGCTGAGAGGCTTGTAGTTCACCAGATCCTCCTTCTGGCCTGTACATATGAGTCTTGTATTTGCAAACCTTGGTCAATTGGGACCTCCTTGGTTAGCTGAGACCACTTGGAAGTGGTTTAACAAGGAGTACCTCAGTACCCTTGAGTGGGTCTCATCTGGCCTCATAGACTGCTTGTGTCGAAGTGATAGAGCATAGATTCATAGAACAGGTTGGGTTGGAAGGGACCTTAAAGGTCATCTAGTTTGAAGCTCCTTGTCATAGGCAAGGACATCTTTCACTAGTCTCAGAGCCACATCCAACTGGCCTTAAACCCTCCCAGGGTTGGAGCATCCACAGCCTCTCTGGGCAACCTGTTCTAGGGGCTCGGCACTCTCATAGTGAAGAATTTCTTCCTTGTACCTAATCTAAATCTGCTCTCTTCCAGTTTAAAGTCATTACCCCATGTCATATTGCTACAGGCCCTTGCAAAAGTCCCTCCCCAGCTTTCTAGTGGGCTCCCTTCAGAAACTGGTAGGCCCCAATAAGGTCTCTCTGGAGCCTTCTCTTCTCCAGGCTGAACAACTCAACTGTCTCAGCCTGTCTTCATAGAAGAAGTGCTCCAGCCCAAAATTGTTGGTGACAGCAATCTCAAGAGTTGGGTGTTGATCTAATGGCTCTTCCTGTTCATTTCCTCATCCTTCCCTGCAACTGGAAGGATAGAGGAAAACACTGCTTGTGCTCCTAATCCCTTAACCAGTTGTCCCAAAGCCATTATTATGCACATATTGTACTTATGTAAAGGTTGTGCTTTATATGTAAGTGTTCTTGTTTAATTGTAAAATGGTCCGATGACTGTATAAAACTTCTATGAGGTGCTGAAACTCACCTGATAAGCTTTCTATGCCATCTTATCTGGAATCGTCTGTACACAGTTCTATTAATGTGGTAGGATTTTAAATGGGCCAGTACTAGCCTTTGAAGCAAAGGTGCTGTTAACACTTCCATGAATTTGGGAGTTGTCCATAATACTTTTTGAATGCCTCCAATCATAGAATCATGGAATGGTTTGGCTTGGAAGGTCACCTAGTCGTACTCTGCTTGTAGTGAGCAGTGACATCTTTAACTAGAGCAGGTTGCTCAGATCCCTGTCCAGCGTGACCTGGAATGTTTCCAGGGATGGAGAACCTTCCACCTCTCTGGGCAACCTGTGTCACCACCTTCATTGTATAAAATTTCTTGATTATGTCTAAGTCCCTTTATCCTCTTCCCCCCCCTTCAGATCATTTTCAAATACAGTCTTCCTTTTAAGTGTAAGGTAAAAAAAAAATGCATTCAGTGCAAAGTAATGTCCTACATATGATACAAACTCTGTCAAAGGATTGCTTTATGGTTTTAAACTGTATGTGTCATGCATGCTTCATGGTAATGAAGACCTCTCTGATCACAACGCTTGTCTGAGGGAACTGAGCCCCACCATAGGTACAAGTTAATGCGCAAAAAGACCAGCTTACTGCTTCATCTTATGTCTCTTTTGGAGGCTTTGATGCATGTTCTGTAACACAACCTTGTGTAACAGCATCATACTTGTATCAACAGTGTTAATATTTTTAAAATTTAGTCTATTATTTTGACTTTCATGCTAAATGTTAGCCTTAATTTGAATATTGTAAATTGCTTTTTTGATAAATGGTTTGTCGTTTTCTCTAGTTATAGTTGGTTTTCAATTGTAACTTTTTAGTTCTTCATAGTATGCCACTTCATAAATAGCCTTTCTCTGTGTAAAATGATCTGATTTACTGTGTTTGCCTTTTGCTCCCCACAATCTAACAGAGCATTGCAATTACTGGTGTGGAAATTGCTTTACCTTGGTGTCGCAATACCAGAGTGTGTTCAGGATGCCAGGCTGTCACTTCTGTGCAGTGTTACAAATATAACATGAACTGGAGTCTCATTTTTAAGAAGTCTTCCCATACTGAGCCGTGCTCTGTGTCATAGTTGAGTAGCTGATAACTACTGCGTGCCACATTTGCATGTTTTTCCAAGGTTACTCTCTCTTACACTGTGTGTAGGCTTTTCCTTGTGTAGTTCAATCACCTGCATAATCCTGTGTCAGCATGGTTTGTAACACAAGGCCTTGCAGTTCTGACGGTTGTTGCTCATTCCTTGCCACATCCTGACTCAAGTCTGTCTTCATCCTTTGCCTCCTTACCTTTTTCCATTTACTCTGCCGCTTGGTGTTTTCCTGTTCATCAGAGCTGTTGCCACTGTACGAAGCGATGTGCGTCGCTACTGTCTGTTTTAAATGGAGTGGTTTTTTTTTTTTCTTGCATTACCCACCTTTTGTTTTTCCTGGTCAAAGTTGCATTCTTGGGACTCTACTCTGATTGGGAGTAAAGCTTTTGTTTGCTTTTATGTGTTTGAAAATTGGTAAGGAAATCTTTTTCTGTGTTAGCTATCTGAACTATTGCTTTCTTACTTTGGTCTGATTATTCCTTGGCTGTTAATTGCTCATCAGAGGTAAATCAAAGTAGTCTTGAAGTGTCAAGGATTGGACTCGATAACAGCACAAGGACATTATCTGCTTTGTCCTTCTGTCTTTTTAGTGAGCCCGTTGTTTATTCTCTAACAGCAGTAAATCTCTGGTGTCCTGTTGCAAACCTGCCTGAAAGGAGCGTGCTGGGGAGAGGAGTGCTAGTGAGGTAACAAGTATGATGTCACTGTCCCTTTTCAGGTACTCGGAGCTACTGGAATCTTTTCTCTTAGTGGAGCTCATTCATAGTTTAGTAATTTCAGGCACATTCATCAGGAGCAAACTTCTTAGGAACTTGACTTTTAAATATTTTTTGAACCATTTAACCACGATGAAGCAATTCATGAAGCAACACTATTCCTTTTTTATTTTAAAGACAACATCTTGTCAATTTTGAAATGTGGAAATTTTAATGTTAAGAGTTGATACAATTAGGGACATGCTGCAGAATAATACCCTGACAGTCCTGACTACTCTGCGTATTAGAGGACTACAGTATGCAGTATACATGCTAATTTGCAAATTTTAGGTTTGAGCAAATACTTTCTCCAGTTACTTAGTAGATGAAAATTTGATTGTATACTAGCCCATCAAGCTTTCAAAGTTTAATTTTCCATTAGAATTAAATGTTCATGTTTGTGAGTTTTGACATGGTCATGAGCTTACTTTGAATATTATACATCACTGAAACACTAGTGAATGGAATTGTGTACTCAGTCTGTTTATATTTCTGACCCAGCCTGATGTCCAGTTTCTGGATTTTTATACTACAGTTGATTGATCCTTATCCTTTTCTTGGAGGTGTTTGTTAACAAATTGATCAGTAGGAACAACTGTTTCCATTGTGCTTTCAGCTGTCTCTAAGTTTTGTGTCACTTAACTCAGGAAAAAAGTACCTGAGCCTTTTCTTCTTTTTTTTGGCCTTGTTGACAGCAAATTATTCTTTCTAGTTATGCTGTTATAATGCTATGGGTTTTAATGCTATGGAAGAAGGCTGAAAAATAGTCACCTATGCAGTTTGAAAAAAATTATACTCTTCTGGCTGAAAATGCAATGCTACAAAATTGCAAGTGTCTCACTTTTATATAGGTTAAAATCAAATCTGTTCAATGCTAAGGGTTTTTTAGGCATTGTCTCTGACACATAAGTAAAAATAACTGTTTATACCACTAAACCTATTTTTTCCAGCAGCTTTAAATCCCAGGCTTTCTGTGTTTTTGCTGTATTTTAATGTAATTTTCTAGCATATTTTCTTGATGTGGTGGTATATTTTATTTGTCCTTACAGACGCCTCCACCTCAATAAGAAAGCCACAGACAAACAGCCATATAGCAAGCTTCCTGGTGTCTCACTTCTAAAGCCGTTGAAAGGTGTGGATCCTAACCTGATCAACAACTTGGAAACCTTCTTTGAACTGGATTATCCCAAAGTATGTATACTATTTAGTGTCTTTGTGGGTTTTTTACCTCATGTGCCTCCAAAAGTCTTACCAGGAGCTTAGGCTATAACTATACAAGTTAGCAATGTCTTGGATAGTTCTTCCTTCCACAGCAAGTGCATAGTTGAGCAGTTTACATGTTGTAAATAAAAAAGACTACTTCTAAAAAAGCTGTCTAGAAAGGAGCGTGACCAAGGCTTAGGGAAGAAACATACTCTACATTTCACTAAGATTTGTTTAATTGTTCTTCTATGTTTATAAAAGACCAATTGAGAGGCCAGACACCATCCCCAGTTCTCTGTAACAGATCCTCTGAAACATTCAACTTAACTGATAGCCTGAAACTTTCTGTTGGTTCTTACCAATTGTTCATCTAACAAAGAATTGCTCAGTGATGAGAGAGGTGTGGTGTAACTCAATCAACTCAATCAACTGTTAAGGAGAGTCCCA
>NW_008617187.1:0-1831 GCF_000691845.1 Merops nubicus | reverse complement strand
GGAGAGGATCGAATCGGACAGTGGGATAGAAGAGAATTAGTAGAAATGGGAGTCATTTGAGAAACTTTTCTGAGATCAAATTATTCTTCCTGTACTTGAACTTGCTCTATCTCTAATATTGATAAATGAGCAACTGTTTCCTTGCTTCCCCAGAAATACGAATTGATGCCACATGTTCGCTGGCATAGATGTGTGAGAGAGCAGTTATTCTGCTCAAGCTGAGGGGCCCGAGTTATCAGACCTGCCATAGCTTCATGGTTCAGAGACCAGGGATCTGAGGGTTGGATGCTGGAGGAACACACTAGAGGTCCCAGCCAGACACTGGCAGGACCGATGTTTCTCTGTGTGCCTTGGGAGTGATGCAGTCTGCTAGGAGGCCTTGACCAGGCAGCAAGTGAGAGCAGGATCAGGCCCTTTCTGTTGTCCACTCTTGCATCAATGGTGTTTGATAAAGATACTACTCTTTGCTGATCTACCAGCAGCTGACTTTGTCTACAGAAGGTGTATGTATGTGCATCTAAGTACATGGCAGCACAATGGGAAGAACAAGTCCCTCACATCCTGCAGTCCATTGGATTCAGTCAGACCTTTAAAGATTTACACAAATATTGCTCTCCCCATCTGCATAATTAGCCCAGTGAGTCAAAAATAATGCCAACCTAGATAGTGACAGTGCTGCAATCCAGAGACAAATAGGGCGTTTAGATTGCAAAACAGCATTTGGAAAGCATTTTAACAGAGTAAAAGGGCCATAAACTCAAGATAAAAATGTTTTTGGAGTTAGTATTTCCTGCAAAAGATAAAGACTCTCATATCCCCAACTGTAGCAATGCAAATGAAATTGTGGCAAAACACTCTCATTTCATCAATACGGAATGCACTAAATAGAATGTTACCACTTCCATTGGGTGTTCATTTTTCATTTACAGTAATCAGATATAGAAGTACGTTATGTAGAAATGCAATCTAGAAAATCAAATTTTCCTATGAAAGTATTGAATTCAATTACTATCATAGCTTTTTATATTTTCAATGCTTTGATAAGATCATATGTCAAGATCTTCTGCAATTATTTTTCAGGTTTTCAAGTACAGAAGTTATTTTAGTCTAGGCTCACTAGTCTTAAATCCTAAACCAAACATATTAAATGTTTTGCTTTTTTTACTAAGGGAGGTAATATTAGCTTTATTCACTAGATTAATCTGGAAACAAAATATATTACTATCAGTTTTTCCTGTCAGGCATGATTAATTCCCTCGAACAATAATTAGTTATTTCAATTTCTGTAGAGATGTCACGTGTGGAATGCATTCAGCTCATTTTAATTTAGTATTCTCTATATTTCAAGAAGTCTCTCAAATAAAGGCAATAGAGTATCTTAGCAGAGAAAACCCATCTGTGCTGAAACCTATTTGAGAGTAGTAGATTTTAACATTACACCATGCAATGTTCATTTCCTTTCTACTTTGAGAGGAAAAATGACAACCTTGGAGCAATTTGAGGATTTGGGTTATATATCTTGTAACACCATAAACTTGAAAATATGAGTATTGGACTGCAAATCAGATACCAGCTATTTCACAGCACAGTTTTTAATGACAAAAGGTTAGGTGCTAAATTTCCAAAGGAATCCAAGGGGATTTATTGGTGTTATTAGTGGATTTGAAGGCAAGTCAGAAGCCTAATCTCTATATACTTATCTGTTTTAAAAAAAAAAAAAAAAAAAAAAAAAAAAGCAGAACTCTGAAGAAAGAACAAGACATCTGCATAATGAGACTTAACCTTGAAATAAAATAGAACAGACCTGTCATCTTAGAATCATAGAATCCTT
>NW_008617186.1:626-1029 GCF_000691845.1 Merops nubicus | reverse complement strand
TTTAACGTCACCAGGGCACTCGTGACATCACAGGTGACATGACAAGGACACGTGTGACATCACTGTGACATCACCACGACCATTGTGACGTCACCACAGCCCCTGTGATGTCACCTGTGACCTCACCACAGCCCCTTTAACGTCACCACGGCACTTGTGACATCACGTGTGACACGACAGGGACACGTGTGACATCACTGTGACATCACCACGACCATTGTGACGTCACCACAGCCCCTGTGATGTCACCTGTGATGTCACCATGACCCCATGACACCACCACAACACCTGTGATGTCACACGTGACATCACCAGGGCACTCATGACAACACGTGTGACATGACAACGACACATGTGACACCATCGTGACATCACCACGCCCCATGTCAACCGTGATGCAACC
>NW_008617186.1:0-607 GCF_000691845.1 Merops nubicus | reverse complement strand
CCTGTGATGTCACCACAGCCCCCATGACATCACCACAGCCCTGTGACATCACCAGGGCACTCGTGACAACACGTGTGACACGACAAGGACATGTGTGACACCATTGTGACATCACCACGACCCTTGTGACATCACCACACCCCCTGTGACATCCCCTGTGATGTCACCACAATGCCCATGACGTCACCACAGCCCCTGTGACATCACCAGGACACTCGTGACAACACGTGTGACACGACAAGAACACGTGTGACGCCACTGTGACATCACCACAGTCCCTGTGACGTCACCACAACACCTGTGACATCACGTGTAACATGACAAGGACACGTGTGACGTCCCCACAGCCCCGTGACATCACCATGTCTCCCCAGCCCCTTTAACGTCACCAGGGCACTCGTGACAACACGTGTGACACGACAAGGACACGTGTGACGCCACCGTGACATCACCACAGACCCCGTGCATCACCACAACACCCATGATGTCACCCGTGATGTCACCACAGCTCCCGTGACGTCACCACCCCCCTGTGACGTCACCACCCCCCCGGTGACACCCTCAGTCCCTGGGGAACAGCGGGGGAGGGGGCGGTTGTCTCAGCGCC
>NW_008617185.1:331-646 GCF_000691845.1 Merops nubicus | reverse complement strand
TGAGTTCTCACCGGGACAGAGTAGAGTGGCAGGATCATCCAAAATATGATAAGAAATAGATAATTTCACATGGGCACTGTAATTATTATTTTTATTCCTCCTTGCTCTCTCAAAAAAAGCTTTTTTTCCTACTAGTTTAATATGAATGAAAGAAAAAGCAGTTTTCATTAATAGCAACAATGAAATAGGAGAGGATGTTAAAACAATTCAATGTTTGCTCTTCAGACAAAGCTTCTGCATAGGCGACACTTACATGCAAACTATGCTGCCATGCAAGAGATGGTTTCTCAAATGGAGGCAATGCTGCTGAGCTAC
>NW_008617185.1:0-234 GCF_000691845.1 Merops nubicus | reverse complement strand
CACCCAAGTGTGGACCTGCTTTCACAAGTCACACAGAAATAGCTCCTTCTGTGTGCCTCCTTATCACTTCAGAGCTCATGCCCATGCCTCTCATCAATCTAACCTAAAAAAATACTACAGGAACAGATGCAGAGTTTTGACAAACACCTCACCTTTCATGCTGATCTGGAGCATGCACATTAGCTCCTCTTCTAAGAAGAAATCCTGCTATCTCTTCATGATGTTCAGAGACAG
>NW_008617184.1:9219-13419 GCF_000691845.1 Merops nubicus | reverse complement strand
AAAAAAAAAACATTAAAAGCAAATCCATTAGCGAAAGCAATCAGTCATTACTTGATAACACTAAGCAGCACTGTGCAATTCTCAACTGGCCATAGTGCACACTCCCTTGCTGCAGATGATGAAAGGCAGTCATAATTTCTCTGAACAAAGTAGCTGGTTATATCACAGTACCTGCCTAGAACTCTCCACAACAAGAAAATATGTTCCCTCTTTCGTATATGTATGGTTTTGATACAGTTTTGAAGCTCCAGATAAGCCAAAAATCCAGATGACTAAATTGCTACTTCAAAACCCAATCTTCTTCTATCACTTTGCTAAGTGAGCATAGAAATTTATTTTGAATAGAGCTTTCCAGACTTCCAGACAAAGCCAGTTCTTAAATAAAAATATATGGAGCACTGTTAATACAATGGGATTGTGATCATGTATCACATAAGGTTGAAAGTACAGAACTTGGCTATCACTGCATAAGTTAGCCATTACCTACACAACTTTGGCACAAATGTAAAGGATTTGCAAGCAAAATGTCCTAGTTACAATGTAAGATGTGCCCGGAAATATGTATTCTATCACCATCTTCATGATCTGTTGAAACCAGGTGGGGCAGTGTTTTCCTTGCCTCCTCCCTCTGGACTATCTTCTGTTAATGGGCCCATCAGTGCCTTGCCGCATGGCTCATAGATAACTCCCTCTGGGAGTTATCTCTGTTTAATGGGCAATCAAGGGTCCACTGCATGACTCCTAGAATGACATCAACCCATTGTGAGATGCTCTCCCCAGGGGTAGGAGCCAAGTGCTCCCATCTGGATATAATCTGGGATTCAGGATAGCACAGGGGGTTTTTACCCACTGGATTTCCAGAGGACAAGAGCTACCAGATCCTTTTCTATGGGATCACTGCTTCAACAAGACCACTTCATCTAGACTGCTAACTAACAGAGTGTCAGGTTGTATTCTGACTCTGTCAGTATTTTTATTTTGTACTATTGCATTTACTTTATTTTTTCTATTAAATTATATTTCTGACATGGAGTCTCTCACTGGTTTGCTTTCAAACCATTACACAAAGTAAAGCAAGGAATTAATTCACTACTTCCCATTGGCAGACAGGTGTTCAGCCATCTCCAGGAAAGCAGGGCTCCATCATGCCTATGTTTATTTGGGAAGTCAAATGCCATCACTCTGAACATCCTCTCTTCCTCCTTCCTCTAGCTTTATATGCAGAGCATGATGCTCTGGATGGAATATCCCTTTGGTTAGTGGGGTCAGCTGTCCCAGCCAAGTCCCCTCCCAGCTTCTTGTGTACCTTTAGCTTACTTACTGGTGGGTTGGTGTGAGGAGAAGAAAAGGTCTTGACTCTATGCAAGTTCTGATCAGTGATGACTAAAACATCCCTGTGTTGTTAACATCTATTTCCTGTACAAATCCAAAACATAACCCTGTATCACCGACTATGAAGAAAATGAACTCTATTCTAGCCAAAACCAGCACAAATTCATACCCATCTTATATTGGTAAACATACACAAAGGATCGTTTAACTAGCATTAATGAATACAGTCTTTGTGGAGACAAGGTGCAACATTATTTAGCTACCTCTAGAAAACACGAGTCTGAGATGAAAGGTTTTCGAAATATGTTTTCAAGAGTTATTGTAAACTTGGCCACAAATTCATGAGGCTTTATGTCCCATTGTGCCTATTTCACCACCGAAGAAGAGGAAGATGTACGTGAGAATTTTGGCATGCTCTGCCTATTCTAAGTTCCATGTTAGTAGGTCAACTTAGTTCAAGGCTTTGCAGGAGTCATTTGGCTGGCCAACAGCTTGCCACTCCCTCTCCTGAATTATTTATTTTTAACACTGAGTAGGATATTTTTGGATATAAATGTCTAATGCTAATCTAACCCCCACCCCCAAGTACTGAGCTGGACTCTTCCATTGGATGTGATTCTGCTGCGATTGAATTTAAGACACATCATTTTTTAAAAATGAAGATTCACAATGGGGTTAGTTCTTCCCAGAATTCAGGGGGAAAAAA
The DNA here is from genome assembly GCF_000691845.1 of Merops nubicus. Taxonomy (NCBI): domain Eukaryota; kingdom Metazoa; phylum Chordata; class Aves; order Coraciiformes; family Meropidae; genus Merops; species Merops nubicus. The sequence goes on along the minus strand of NW_008617184.1, from coordinate 11,381 downwards.
AAATCTTGTTTGCAGATAATTTTCAGTTGCTCTTCAAATTCAATGCAGTTTATTTCATCAGAACTAAATAACATACCAAACCTAATAGGACTCTCTCCATCCAAATTTCTCTGAACGCCTAAATGGATAGCTTAAAAAAAGAAAGATTGCTTGGTAGGATCTGGTTGTTGTGTTCTTCTACTAAAGGGAAGAGTAGAGAAAATGGAGCTTTGAAACCTGTCATGCATGAGACAAAGAGCTAAACTACAACTGACTACATATTTAGTGTGGGATTTTGTCTAGAATTGCGTTCATACTGATCTCCTAAATACTAGGTCTGGTAGGGAAGGAAAATAACTGCATTTCATGCAGAACCAGGGGAAAAGACTGCTTAGGGAGCAAAACAGCTGTACACATTTGCTTACCCTCCCCTGTCTTTTATTAGCATGGTATTTCAATTCATTTACGAACACGGATTCTTTCATCACCTACTAGTCACATTATCAACACTTCACAGACAGTGAATTAAGCACACAGGGCAGAGCCCTGTTTATCTTGCCCAAAGGTCAAATGCAGAAACTGTTGGCCAACTTAAGAGCAGAAACAAGTCTTCAGAATACTATTCTAGAGCCTTAATTTTAAGCATACATTGTTTCAAGAGGATTTATAGTAAAGTAGTAACTGAGATACCAAAGTATCCAAAGTACTATTTGGTTCCTACTTTGTATGATACAAATGAGTTATTTATATTGGTAATGTGATTTAGAGTGTGAAAGCTTTAACAAGCTCTGACCTGGATCCAAACAACTGTGCTGATTATATCCCAATACAGGCAATGAGTAAAAATCAGATGTAACTTTTACAATATTCAAATATTTACACTGTTGGCAAGGAGCCTCTGTGTGAAGCTCAATAATGAATGGTGAACCAATCAACAGCTGTAAATTTTGTATTAATATCCACACTTTCCAGCAAATTTGGAAGCTGAAATCAACCCCCTGCTATCTGGTCAGAACTGATGTAACAGGTATTCTGTAGTCATTCTTCACCAGTGTATTATCAATGAAATGACAACAAAAAAACAGATCTTAAGTTGGTTAAAAAAGCCAAAAAAAAAAAACAACAAAAAAAGAAGCTTCATAGCATTAGGAATAACTTTTTAGGCAAAATAACAAATTAGTTGTGGAAATTCAAGCCACATTCAAGCTGTTCAGGTTTGTATTTCGATTAGATAAAGAATCCTAATCAATAAAACCCATGGAAAATTGCAGATGGTTAAGCAACCTTTCAGAGGTTTCATTAAAATAAAATGGAATTTCTTATTTCTTTTCAAAGCTTTTTAAACACGTTTGTCTCTTTAGTGACAAATCAATCAAAGCCTATTTTCCTGCAGAAATGCATCCCATTCCCTGCAATATCCCACACTTAGAGTGCTGTATTCCTTTCCTGTACTGCCAGACAGACCCTTACCACCATACCTGCCATGATATCCACTTTTTCCACCCACAGTACCTCTGCTCATTGCCCTGACTGTGCTCTCAGTCCTCTCTATCAAAGCTGGCCAGCAGAAGAGCAGGAAACGATGTATTTGGCTGTTGGTCCTTCCTGTGTCCATCAGACCCATCTGCACATATAGCTGTCCAGTGTCTACTGGGGCCTCTGCCATGGAGGGAAAGGCTCTGGATCTGCTGCTAGTTCCTCTCTTCTCACCCATTCTCAAGGTTCATGATGCTTACAGAAGCTGTGTAACTTTGCTATCTTTACCATCCTGTCAAGTCAAGTTTAAAAAGGTGTCAAAAGCTTTTGGGGCTGACTGAGAAACAGAAAACTCAAATAAACCTCCTTACAAAATTAAGATTAAAACATACAACATGGGTTTTTTTGTATTTAACTATTAATAATGCAATATTTCTATTTCATAATAAAAACATTTTAATTAAAAGTTACACACAGAAGCCCAGAAAAAGCAGAAAATATGTTCCCAGAATGCAGTGACTGGGAACCTACTTTAATATGAAAGGAGAGGAAGTACTACTGAATCTAAAATAACTGCAGGACTAAAATGGTGGGGTTTGAACCCCAAGCCCCAAATTAAGGTTGACATATGGGTGATTCCCACAGCCCTTCATACAGAGGTGGTGAGTTTGCCTTATAGCTTCCCCCCAGGGTGCGGCCGGGCGCGC